>NW_027364793.1:0-175314 GCF_046119375.1 Phyllobates terribilis
ACCTTGCAATATGTGGAGATATTACTGTTTGTGCATTTACAATATTCATTGATTTTTGCCATTGAAAAACATGTTTTTCAGATACCAGAAATGTTTGAAGCTACTGACTGAATGAAAGGAGCTGGCATCTCACCCTCTTTGAATCTTCTTTATCATGCTAGGAATGAGATTGCTCCTTGCATGTGTGCATTACATATTCATTGATTTTGCCATTGAAAACATGTTTTTCATATACCAGAAGATGTTTGAAGCAACTGACTGAAGAAAGGAGCTGGCATCTCACTCTCTTTGAAACTTCTTTTCATGCGGATACAGAAAAGCAAAAAAAAATTGCACCTTGCAATGTGGAGATATTACTGTTTGTGCATTTACAATATTCATTGATTTTTGCCATTGAAAAACATGTTTTTCATATACCAGAAATGTTTGAAGCTACTGACTGAATGAAAGGAGCTGGCATCTCACTCTCTTTGAATCTTCTTTATCATGCTAGGTTAACAGGAAAAAGCAAAAAATTTCAGAATGCACCTTGCAATGTGGAGATATTACTGTTTGTGCATTTACAATATTCATTGATTTTTGCCATTGAAAAACATGTTTTTCATATACCAGAAATGTTTGAAGCTACTGACTGAATGAAAGGAGCTGGCATCTCACTCTCTTTGAATCTTCTTTATCATGCTAGGATTAGCAGGAAAAAGCAAAAAATTTCAGAATTGCACCTTGCAATGTGGAGATATTACTGTTTGTGCATTTACAATATTCATTGATTTTTGCCATTGAAAAACATGTTTTTCATATACCAGAAATGTTTGAAGCTACTGACTGAATGAAAGGAGCTGGCATCTCACTCTCTTTGAATCTTCTTTATCATGCTAGGATTAACAGGAAAAAGCAAAAAATTTCAGAATTGCACCTTGCAATGTGGAGATATTACTGTTTGTGCATTTACAATATTCATTGATTTTTGCCATTGAAAAACATGTTTTTCATATACCAGAAATGTTTGAAGCTACTGACTGAATGAAAGGAGCTGGCATCTCACTCTCTTTGAATCTTCTTTATCATGCTAGGATTAGCAGGAAAAAGCAAAAAATTTCAGAATTGCACCTTGCAATGTGGAGATATTACTGTTTGTGCATTTACAATATTCATTGATTTTTGCCATTGAAAAACATGTTTTTCATATACCAGAAATGTTTGAAGCTACTGACTGAATGAAAGGAGCTGGCATCTCACTCTCTTTGAATCTTCTTTATCATGCTAGGATTAACAGGAAAAAGCAAAAAATTTCAGAATTGCACCTTGCAATGTGGAGATATTACTGTTTGTGCATTTACAATATTCATTGATTTTTGCCATTGAAAAACATGTTTTTCATATACCAGAAATGTTTGAAGCTACTGACTGAATGAAAGGAGCTGGCATCTCACTCTCTTTGAATCTTCTTTATCATGCTAGGATTAGCAGGAAAAAGCAAAAAATTTCAGAATTGCACCTTGCAATGTGGAGATATTACTGTTTGTGCATTTACAATATTCATTGATTTTTGCCATTGAAAAACATGTTTTTCATATACCAGAAATGTTTGAAGCTACTGACTGAATGAAAGGAGCTGGCATCTCACTCTCTTTGAATCTTCTTTATCATGCTAGGATTAGCAGGAAAAAGCAAAAAATTTCAGAATTGCACCTTGCAATGTGGAGATATTACTGTTTGTGCATTTACAATATTCATTGATTTTTGCCATTGAAAAACATGTTTTTCATATACCAGAAATGTTTGAAGCTACTGACTGAATGAAAGGAGCTGGCATCTCACTCTCTTTGAATCTTCTTTATCATGCTAGGATTAGCAGGAAAAAGCAAAAAATTTCAGAATTGCACCTTGCAATGTGGAGATATTACTGTTTGTGCATTTACAATATTCATTGATTTTTGCCATTGAAAAACATGTTTTTCATATACCAGAAATGTTTGAAGCTACTGACTGAATGAAAGGAGCTGGCATCTCACTCTCTTTGAATCTTCTTTATCATGCTAGGATTACAGGAAAAAGCAAAGAATTTCAGAATTGCACCTTGCAATGTGGAGATATTACTGTTTGTGCATTTACAATATTCATTGATTTTTGCCATTGAAAAACATGTTTTTCATATACCAGAAATGTTTGAAGCTACTGACTGAATGAAAGGAGCTGGCATCTCACTCTCTTTGAATCTTCTTTATCATGCTAGGATTAGCAGGAAAAAGCTAAAAATTTCAGAATTGCACCGTGCAATGTGGAGATATTACTGTTTGTGCATTTACAATATTCATTGATTTTTGCCATTGAAAAACATGTTTTTCATATACCAGAAATGTTTGAAGCTACTGACTGAATGAAAGGAGCTGGCATCTCACTCTCTTTGAATCTTCTTTATCATGCTAGGATTAGCAGGAAAAAGCAAAAAATTTCAGATTGCACCTTGCAATGTGGAGATATTACTGTTTGTGCATTTACAATATTCATTGATTTTTGCCATTGAAAAACATGTTTTTCATATACCAGAAATGTTTGAAGCTACTGACTGAATGAAAGGAGCTGGCATCTCACTCTCTTTGAATCTTCTTTATCATGCTAGGATTAACAGGAAAAGCTAAAAATTTCAGAATTGCACCGTGCAATGTGGAGATATTACTGTTTGTGCATTTACAATATTCATTGATTTTTGCCATTGAAAAACATGTTTTTCATATACCAGAAATGTTTGAAGCTACTGACTGAATGAAAGGAGCTGGCATCTCACTCTCTTTGAATCTTCTTTATCATGCTAGGATTAGCAGGAAAAAGCAAAAAATTTCAGAATTGCACCTTGCAATGTGGAGATATTACTGTTTGTGCATTTACAATATTCATTGATTTTTGCCATTGAAAAACATGTTTTTCATATACCAGAAATGTTTGAAGCTACTGACTGAATGAAAGGAGCTGGCATCTCACTCTCTTTGAATCTTCTTTATCATGCTAGGATTAACAGGAAAAAGCTAAAAATTTCAGAATTGCACCGTGCAATGTGGAGATATTACTGTTTGTGCATTTACAATATTCATTGATTTTTGCCATTGAAAAACATGTTTTTCATATACCAGAAATGTTTGAAGCTACTGACTGAATGAAAGGAGCTGGCATCTCACTCTCTTTGAATCTTCTTTATCATGCTAGGATTAGCAGGAAAAAGCAAAAAATTTCAGAATTGCACCTTGCAATGTGGAGATATTACTGTTTGTGCATTTACAATATTCATTGATTTTTGCCATTGAAAAACATGTTTTTCATATACCAGAAATGTTTGAAGCTACTGACTGAATGAAAGGAGCTGGCATCTCACTCTCTTTGAATCTTCTTTATCATGCTAGGATTAACAGGAAAAAGCTAAAAATTTCAGAATTGCACCGTGCAATGTGGAGATATTACTGTTTGTGCATTTACAATATTCATTGATTTTTGCCATTGAAAAACATGTTTTTCATATACCAGAAATGTTTGAAGCTACTGACTGAATGAAAGGAGCTGGCATCTCACTCTCTTTGAATCTTCTTTATCATGCTAGGATTAACAGGAAAAAGCTAAAAATTTCAGAATTGCACCGTGCAATGTTGAGATATTACTGTTTGTGCATTTACAATATTCATTGATTTTTGCCATTAAAAAACATGTTTTTCATATACCAGAAATGTTTGAAGCTACTGACTGAATGAAAGGAGCTGGCATCTCACTCTCTTTGAATCTTCTTTATCATGCTAGGATTAGCAGGAAAAAGCAAAAAATTTCAGAATTGCACCTTGCAATGTGGAGATATTACTGTTTGTGCATTTACAATATTCATTGATTTTTGCCATTGAAAAACATGTTTTTCATATACCAGAAATGTTTGAAGCTACTGACTGAATGAAAGGAGCTGGCATCTCACTCTCTTTGAATCTTCTTTATCATGCTAGGATTAACAGGAAAAAGCAAAGAATTTCAGAATTGCACCTTGCAATGTGGAGATATTACTGTTTGTGCATTTACAATATTCATTGATTTTTGCCATTGAAAAACATGTTTTTCATATACCAGAAATGTTTGAAGCTACTGACTGAATGAAAGGAGCTGGCATCTCACTCTCTTTGAATCTTCTTTATCATGCTAGGATTAACAGGAAAAAGCTAAAAATTTCAGAATTGCACCGTGCAATGTGGAGATATTACTGTTTGTGCATTTACAATATTCATTGATTTTTGCCATTGAAAAACATGTTTTTCATATACCAGAAATGTTTGAAGCTACTGACTGAATGAAAGGAGCTGGCATCTCACTCTCTTTGAATCTTCTTTATCATGCTAGGATTAGCAGGAAAAAGCAAAAAATTTCAGAATTGCACCTTGCAATGTGGAGATATTACTGTTTGTGCATTTACAATATTCATTGATTTTTGCCATTGAAAAACATGTTTTTCATATACCAGAAATGTTTGAAGCTACTGACTGAATGAAAGGTGCTGGCATCTCACTCTCTTTGAATCTTCTTTATCATGCTAGGATTAACAGGAAAAAGCTAAAAATTTCAGAATTGCACCGTGCAATGTGGAGATATTACTGTTTGTGCATTTACAATATTCATTGATTTTTGCCATTGAAAAACATGTTTTTCATATACCAGAAATGTTTGAAGCTACTGACTGAATGAAAGGAGCTGGCATCTCACTCTCTTTGAATCTTCTTTATCATGCTAGGATTAGCAGGAAAAAGCAAAAAATTTCAGAATTGCACCTTGCAATGTGGAGATATTACTGTTTGTGCATTTACAATATTCATTGATTTTTGCCATTGAAAAACATGTTTTTCATATACCAGAAATGTTTGAAGCTACTGACTGAATGAAAGGAGCTGGCATCTCACTCTCTTTGAATCTTCTTTATCATGCTAGGATTAACAGGAAAAAGCAAAAAATTTCAGAATTGCACCTTGCAATGTGGAGATATTACTGTTTGTGCATTTACAATATTCATTGATTTTTGCCATTGAAAAACGTTTTTCATATACCAGAAATGTTTGAAGCTACTGACTGAATGAAAGGAGCTGGCATCTCACTCTCTTTGAATCTTCTTTATCATGCTAGGATTAACAGGAAAAAGCTAAAAATTTCAGAATTGCACCGTGCAATGTTGAGATATTACTGTTTGTGCATTTACAATATTCATTGATTTTTGCCATTGAAAAACATGTTTTTCATATACCAGAAATGTTTGAAGCTACTGACTGAATGAAAGGAGCTGGCATCTCACTCTCTTTGAATCTTCTTTATCATGCTAGGATTAGCAGGAAAAAGCAAAAAATTTCAGAATTGCACCTTGCAATGTGGAGATATTACTGTTTGTGCATTTACAATATTCATTGATTTTTGCCATTGAAAAACATGTTTTTCATATACCAGAAATGTTTGAAGCTACTGACTGAATGAAAGGAGCTGGCATCTCACTCTCTTTGAATCTTCTTTATCATGCTAGGATTAACAGGAAAAAGCTAAAAATTTCAGAATTGCACCGTGCAATGTTGAGATATTACTGTTTGTGCATTTACAATATTCATTGATTTTTGCCATTGAAAAACATGTTTTTCATATACCAGAAATGTTTGAAGCTACTGACTGAATGAAAGGAGCTGGCATCTCACTCTCTTTGAATCTTCTTTATCATGCTAGGATTAGCAGGAAAAAGCAAAAAATTTCAGAATTGCACCTTGCAATGTGGAGATATTACTGTTTGTGCATTTACAATATTCATTGATTTTTGCCATTGAAAAACATGTTTTTCATATACCAGAAATGTTTGAAGCTACTGACTGAATGAAAGGAGCTGGCATCTCACTCTCTTTGAATCTTTATCATGCTAGGATTAGCAGGAAAAAGCAAAAAATTTCAGAATTGCACCTTGCAATGTGGAGATATTACTGTTTGTGCATTTACAATATTCATTGATTTTTGCCATTGAAAAACATGTTTTTCATATACCAGAAATGTTTGAAGCTACTGACTGAATGAAAGGAGCTGGCATCTCACTCTCTTTGAATCTTCTTTATCATGCTAGGATTAACAGGAAAAAGCTAAAAATTTCAGAATTGCACCGTGCAATGTGGAGATATTACTGTTTGTGCATTTACAATATTCATTGATTTTTGCCATTGAAAAACATGTTTTTCATATACCAGAAATGTTTGAAGCTACTGACTGAATGAAAGGAGCTGGCATCTCACTCTCTTTGAATCTTCTTTATCATGCTAGGATTAGCAGGAAAAAGCAAAAAATTTCAGAATTGCACCTTGCAATGTGGAGATATTACTGTTTGTGCATTTACAATATTCATTGATTTTTGCCATTGAAAAACATGTTTTTCATATACCAGAAATGTTTGAAGCTACTGACTGAATGAAAGGAGCTGGCATCTCACTCTCTTTGAATCTTCTTTATCATGCTAGGATTAACAGGAAAAAGCAAAAAATTTCAGAATTGCACCTTGCAATGTGGAGATATTACTGTTTGTGCATTTACAATATTCATTGATTTTTGCCATTGAAAAACATGTTTTTCATATACCAGAAATGTTTGAAGCTACTGACTGAATGAAAGGAGCTGGCATCTCACTCTCTTTGAATCTTCTTTATCATGCTAGGATTAACAGGAAAAAGCTAAAAATTTCAGAATTGCACCGTGCAATGTGGAGATATTACTGTTTGTGCATTTACAATATTCATTGATTTTTGCCATTGAAAAACATGTTTTTCATATACCAGAAATGTTTGAAGCTACTGACTGAATGAAAGGAGCTGGCATCTCACTCTGAATCTTCTTTATCATGCTAGGATTAGCAGGAAAAAGCAAAAAATTTCAGAATTGCACCTTGCAATGTGGAGATATTACTGTTTGTGCATTTACAATATTCATTGATTTTTGCCATTGAAAAACATGTTTTTCATATACCAGAAATGTTTGAAGCTACTGACTGAATGAAAGGAGCTGGCATCTCACTCTCTTTGAATCTTCTTTATCATGCTAGGATTAACAGGAAAAAGCTAAAAATTTCAGAATTGCACCGTGCAATGTGGAGATATTACTGTTTGTGCATTTACAATATTCATTGATTTTTGCCATTGAAAAACATGTTTTTCATATACCAGAAATGTTTGAAGCTACTGACTGAATGAAAGGAGCTGGCATCTCACTCTCTTTGAATCTTCTTTATCATGCTAGGATTAGCAGGAAAAAGCAAAAAATTTCAGAATTGCACCTTGCAATGTGGAGATATTACTGTTTGTGCATTTACAATATTCATTGATTTTTGCCATTGAAAAACATGTTTTTCATATACCAGAAATGTTTGAAGCTACTGACTGAATGAAAGGAGCTGGCATCTCACTCTCTTTGAATCTTCTTTATCATGCTAGGATTAACAGGAAAAAGCAAAGAATTTCAGAATTGCACCTTGCAATGTGGAGATATTACTGTTTGTGCATTTACAATATTCATTGATTTTTGCCATTGAAAAACATGTTTTTCATATACCAGAAATGTTTGAAGCTACTGACTGAATGAAAGGAGCTGGCATCTCACTCTCTTTGAATCTTCTTTATCATGCTAGGATTAACAGGAAAAAGCTAAAAATTTCAGAATTGCACCGTGCAATGTGGAGATATTACTGTTTGTGCATTTACAATATTCATTGATTTTTGCCATTGAAAAACATGTTTTTCATATACCAGAAATGTTTGAAGCTACTGACTGAATGAAAGGAGCTGGCATCTCACTCTCTTTGAATCTTCTTTATCATGCTAGGATTAGCAGGAAAAAGCAAAAAATTTCAGAATTGCACCTTGCAATGTGGAGATATTACTGTTTGTGCATTTACAATATTCATTGATTTTTGCCATTGAAAAACATGTTTTTCATATACCAGAAATGTTTGAAGCTACTGACTGAATGAAAGGAGCTGGCATCTCACTCTCTTTGAATCTTCTTTATCATGCTAGGATTAACAGGAAAAAGCTAAAAATTTCAGAATTGCACCGTGCAATGTGGAGATATTACTGTTTGTGCATTTACAATATTCATTGATTTTTGCCATTGAAAAACATGTTTTTCATATACCAGAAATGTTTGAAGCTACTGACTGAATGAAAGGAGCTGGCATCTCACTCTCTTTGAATCTTCTTTATCATGCTAGGATTAGCAGGAAAAAGCAAAAAATTTCAGAATTGCACCTTGCAATGTGGAGATATTACTGTTTGTGCATTTACAATATTCATTGATTTTTGCCATTGAAAAACATGTTTTTCATATACCAGAAATGTTTGAAGCTACTGACTGAATGAAAGGAGCTGGCATCTCACTCTCTTTGAATCTTCTTTATCATGCTAGGATTAACAGGAAAAAGCAAAAAATTTCAGAATTGCACCTTGCAATGTGGAGATATTACTGTTTGTGCATTTACAATATTCATTGATTTTTGCCATTGAAAAACGTTTTTCATATACCAGAAATGTTTGAAGCTACTGACTGAATGAAAGGAGCTGGCATCTCACTCTCTTTGAATCTTCTTTATCATGCTAGGATTAACAGGAAAAAGCTAAAAATTTCAGAATTGCACCGTGCAATGTTGAGATATTACTGTTTGTGCATTTACAATATTCATTGATTTTTGCCATTGAAAAACATGTTTTTCATATACCAGAAATGTTTGAAGCTACTGACTGAATGAAAGGAGCTGGCATCTCACTCTCTTTGAATCTTCTTTATCATGCTAGGATTAGCAGGAAAAAGCAAAAAATTTCAGAATTGCACCTTGCAATGTGGAGTTATTACTGTTTGTGCATTTACAATATTCATTGATTTTTGCCATTGAAAAACATGTTTTTCATATACCAGAAATGTTTGAAGCTACTGACTGAATGAAAGGAGCTGGCATCTCACTCTCTTTGAATCTTCTTTATCATGCTAGGATTAACAGGAAAAAGCTAAAAATTTCATAATTGCACCGTGCAATGTGGAGATATTACTGTTTGTGCATTTACAATATTCATTGATTTTTGCCATTGAAAAACATGTTTTTCATATACCAGAAATGTTTGAAGCTACTGACTGAATGAAAGGAGCTGGCATCTCACTCTCTTTGAATCTTCTTTATCATGCTAGGATTAGCAGGAAAAAGCAAAAAATTTCAGAATTGCACCTTGCAATGTGGAGATATTATTGTTTGTGCATTTACAATATTCATTGATTTTTGCCATTGAAAAACATGTTTTTCATATACCAGAAATGTTTGAAGCTACTGACTGAATGAAAGGAGCTGGCATCTCACTCTCTTTGAATCTTCTTTATCATGCTAGGATTAACAGGAAAAAGCTAAAAATTTCAGAATTGCACCGTGCAATGTGGAGATATTACTGTTTGTGCATTTACAATATTCATTGATTTTTGCCATTGAAAAACATGTTTTTCATATACCAGAAATGTTTGAAGCTACTGACTGAATGAAAGGAGCTGGCATCTCACTCTCTTTGAATCTTCTTTATCATGCTAGGATTAGCAGGAAAAAGCAAAAAATTTCAGAATTGCACCTTGCAATGTGGAGATATTACTGTTTGTGCATTTACAATATTCATTGATTTTTGCCATTGAAAAACATGTTTTTCATATACCAGAAATGTTTGAAGCTACTGACTGAATGAAAGGAGCTGGCATCTCACTCTCTTTGAATCTTCTTTATCATGCTAGGATTAACAGGAAAAAGCAAAAAATTTCAGAATTGCACCTTGCAATGTGGAGATATTACTGTTTGTGCATTTACAATATTCATTGATTTTTGCCATTGAAAAACATGTTTTTCATATACCAGAAATGTTTGAGGCTACTGACTGAATGAAAGGAGCTGGCATCTCACTCTCTTTGAATCTTCTTTATCATGCTAGGATTAACAGGAAAAAGCTAAAAATTTCAGAATTGCACCGTGCAATGTTGAGATATTACTGTTTGTGCATTTACAATATTCATTGATTTTTGCCATTGAAAAACATGTTTTTCATATACCAGAAATGTTTGAAGCTACTGACTGAATGAAAGGAGCTGGCATCTCACTCTCTTTGAATCTTCTTTATCATGCTAGGATTAGCAGGAAAAAGCAAAAAATTTCAGAATTGCACCTTGCAATGTGGAGATATTACTGTTTGTGCATTTACAATATTCATTGATTTTTGCCATTGAAAAACATGTTTTTCATATACCAGAAATGTTTGAAGCTACTGACTGAATGAAAGGAGCTGGCATCTCACTCTCTTTGAATCTTCTTTATCATGCTAGGATTAACAGGAAAAAGCTAAAAATTTCATAATTGCACCGTGCAATGTGGAGATATTACTGTTTGTGCATTTACAATATTCATTGATTTTTGCCATTGAAAAACATGTTTTTCATATACCAGAAATGTTTGAAGCTACTGACTGAATGAAAGGAGCTGGCATCTCACTCTCTTTGAATCTTCTTTATCATGCTAGGATTAGCAGGAAAAAGCAAAAAATTTCAGAATTGCACCTTGCAATGTGGAGATATTACTGTTTGTGCATTTACAATATTCATTGATTTTTGCCATTGAAAAACATGTTTTTCATATACCAGAAATGTTTGAAGCTACTGACTGAATGAAAGGAGCTGGCATCTCACTCTCTTTGAATCTTCTTTATCATGCTAGGATTAACAGGAAAAAGCTAAAAATTTCAGAATTCCACCGTGCAATGTGGAGATATTACTGTTTGTGCATTTACAATATTCATTGATTTTTGCCATTGAAAAACATGTTTTTCATATACCAGAAATGTTTGAAGCTACTGACTGAATGAAAGGAGCTGGCATCTCACTCTCTTTGAATCTTCTTTATCATGCTAAGAGGAGCAGGAAAAAGCAAAAAATTTCAGAATTGCACCTTGCAATGCGGAGAAATTACTGTTTGTGCATTTACAATATTCATTGATTTTTGCCATTGAAAAACGTCCAGAAATGATTGAAGCTACTGACTGAATGAAAGGAGCTGGCATCTCACTCTCTTTGAATCTTCTTTATCATGCTAAGAGGAGCAGGAAAAAGCAAAAAATTTCAGAATTGCACCTTGCAATGCGGAGAAATTACTGTTTGTGCATTTACAATATTCATTGATTTTTGCCATTGAAAAACATCCAGAAATGATTGAAGCTACTGACTGAATGAAAGGAGCTGGCATCTCACTCTCTTTGAATCTTCTTTATCATGCTAAGAGGAGCAGGAAAAAGCAAAAAATTTCAGAATTGCACCTTGCAATGCGGAGAAATTACTGTTTGTGCATTTACAATATTCATTGATTTTTGCCATTGAAAAACGTCCAGAAATGATTGAAGCTACTGACTGAATGAAAGGAGCTGGCATCTCAGTCTCTTTGAATCTTCTTTATCATGCTAAGAGGAGCAGGAAAAAGCAAAAAATTTCAGAATTGCACCTTGCAATGCGGAGAAATTACTGTTTGTGCATCTACAATATTCATTGATTTTTGCCGTTGAAAAACGTCCAGAAATGATTGAAGCTACTGACTGAATGAAAGGAGCTGGCATCTCACTCTCTTTGTCTTCTTTACCATGCTAAGAGGAGCAGGAAAAAGCAAAAAATTTCAGAATTGCACCTTGCAATGCGGAGAAATTACTGTTTGTGCATTTACAATATTCATTGATTTTTGCCATTGAAAAACGTCCAGAAATGATTGAAGCTACTGACTGAATGAAAGGAGCTGGCATCTCACTCTCTTTGAATCTTCTTTATCATGCTAAGAGGAGCAGGAAAAAGCAAAAAATTTCAGAATTGCACCTTGCAATGCGGAGAAATTACTGTTTGTGCATTTACAATATTCATTGATTTTTGCCATTGAAAAACATCATGTTATTCATATACCAGAAATGATTGAAGCTACTGACTGAATGAAAGGAGCTGGCATCTCACTCTCTTTGAATCTTCTTTATCATGCTAAGAGGAGCAGGAAAAAGCAAAAAATTTCAGAATTGCACCTTGCAATGCGGAGAAATTACTGTTTGTGCATTTACAATATTCATTGATTTTTGCCATTGAAAAACATCATGTTATTCATATACCAGAAATGTTTGAAGCTACTGACTGAATGAAAGGAGCTGGCATCTCACTCTCTTTGAATCTTCTTTATCATACTAAGAGGAGCAGGAAAAAGCAAAAAATTTCAGAATTGCACCTTGCAATGCGGAGAAATTACTGTTTGTGCATTTACAATATTCATTGATTTTTGCCATTGAAAAACGTCCAGAAATGATTGAAGCTACTGACTGAATGAAAGGAGCTGGCATCTCACTCTCTTTGAATCTTCTTTATCATGCTAAGAGGAGCAGGAAAAAGCAAAAAATTTCAGAATTGCACCTTGCAATGCGGAGAAATTACTGTTTGTGCATTTACAATATTCATTGATTTTTGCCATTGAAAAACGTCCAGAAATGATTGAAGCTACTGACTGAATGAAAGGAGCTGGCATCTCACTCTCTTTGAATCTTCTTTATCATGCTAAGAGGAGCAGGAAAAAGCAAAAATTTCAGAATTGCACCTTGCAATGCGGAGAAATTACTGTTTGTGCATTTACAATATTCATTGATTTTTGCCATTGAAAAACATCATGTTATTCATATACCAGAAATGTTTGAAGCTACTGACTGAATGAAAGGAGCTGGCATCTCACTCTCTTTGAATCTTCTTTATCATGCTAAGAGGAGCAGGAAAAAGCAAAAAATTTCAGAATTGCACCTTGCAATGCGAAGAAATTACTGTTTGTGCATTTACAATATTCATTGATTTTTGCCATTGAAAAACATCATGTTATTCATATACCAGAAATGTTTGAAGCTACTGACTGAATGAAAGGAGCTGGCATCTCACTCTCTTTGAATCTTCTTTATCATGCTAAGAGGAGCAGGAAAAAGCAAAAAATTTCAGAATTGCACCTTGCAATGCGGAGAAATTACTGTTTGTGCATTTACAATATTCATTGATTTTTGCCATTGAAAAACGTCCAGAAATGATTGAAGCTACTGACTGAATGAAAGGAGCTGGCATCTCACTCTCTTTGAATCTTCTTTATCATGCTAAGAGGAGCAGGAAAAAGCAAAAAATTTCAGAATTGCACCTTGCAATGCGGAGAAATTACTGTTTGTGCATTTACAATATTCATTGATTTTTGCCATTGAAAAACATCATGTTATTCATATACCAGAAATGATTGAAGCTACTGACTGAATGAAAGGAGCTGGCATCTCACTCTCTTTGAATCTTCTTTATCATGCTAAGAGGAGCAGGAAAAAGCAAAAAATTTCAGAATTGCACCTTGCAATGCGGAGAAATTACTGTTTGTGCATTTACAATATTCATTGATTTTTGCCATTGAAAAACGTCCAGAAATGATTGAAGCTACTGACTGAATGAAAGGAGCTGGCATCTCACTCTCTTTGAATCTTCTTTATCATGCTAAGAGGAGCAGGAAAAAGCAAAAAATTTCAGAATTGCACCTTGCAATACGGAGAAATTACTGTTTGTGCATTTACAATATTCATTGATTTTTGCCATTGAAAAACGTCCAGAAATGATTGAAGCTACTGACTGAATGAAAGGAGCTGGCATCTCAGTCTCTTTGAATCTTCTTTATCATGCTAAGAGGAGCAGGAAAAAGCAAAAAATTTCAGAATTGCACCTTGCAATGCGGAGAAATTACTGTTTGTGCATCTACAATATTCATTGATATTTGCCATTGAAAAACATCATGTTATTCATATACCAGAAATGTTTGAAGCTACTGACTGAATGAAAGGAACTGGCATCTCACTCTATTTGAATCTTCTTTATCATGCTAAGAGGAGCAGGAAAAAGCAAAAAATTTCAGAATTGCACCTTGCAATGCGGAGAAATTACTGTTTGTGCATTTACAATATTCATTGATTTTTGCCATTGAAAAATGTCCAGAAATGATTGAAGCTACTGACTGAAAGGAGCTGGCATCTCACTCTCTTTGAATCTTCTTTATCATGCTAAGAGGAGCAGGAAAAAGCAAAAAATTTCAGAATTGCACCTTGCAATGCGGAGAAATTACTGTTTGTGCATTTACAATATTCATTGATTTTTGCCATTGAAAAACGTCCAGAAATGATTGAAGCTACTGACTGAATGAAAGGAGCTGGCATCTCACTCTCTTTGAATCTTCTTTATCATGCTAAGAGGAGCAGGAAAAAGCAAAAAAATTCAGAATTGCACCTTCCAATGCGGAGAAATTACTGTTTGTGCATTTACAATATTCATTGATTTTTGCCATTGAAAAACATCATGTTATTCATATACCAGAAATGATTGAAGCTACTGACTGAATGAAAGGAGCTGGCATCTCACGCTCTTTGAATCTTCTTTTTCATGCTAAGAGGAGCAGGAAAAAGCAAAACATTTCAGAATTGCACCTTGCAATGCGGAGAAATTACTGTTTGTGCATTTACAATATTCATTGATTTTTGCCATTGAAAAACGTCCAGAAATGATTGAAGCTACTGACTGAATGAAAGGAGCTGGCATCTCACTCTCTTTGAATCTTCTTTATCATGCTAAGAGGAGCAGGAAAAAGCAAAAAATTTCAGAATTGCACCTTGCAATGCGGAGAAATTACTGCTTGTGCATTTACAATATTCATTGATTTTTGCCATTGAAAAACGTCCAGAAATGATTGAATCTACTGACTGAATGAAAGGAGCTGGCATCTCACTCTCTTTGAGTCTTCTTTATCATGCTAAGAGGAGCAGGAAAAAGCAAAAAATTTCAGAATTGCACCTTGCAATGCGGAGAAATTACTGTTTGTGCATTTACAATATTCATTGATTTTTGCCATTGAAAAACGTCCAGAAATGATTAAAGCTACTGACTGAATGAAAGGAGCTGGCATCTCACTCTCTTTGAATCTTCTTTATCATGCTAAGAGGAGCAGGAAAAAGCAAAAAATTTCAGAATTGCACCTTGCAATGCGGAGAAATTACTGTTTGTGCATTTACAATATTCATTGATTTTTGCTATTGAAAAACGTCCAGAAATGATTGAAGCTACTGACTGAATGAAAGGAGCTGGCATCTCACTCTCTTTGAATCTTCTTTATCATGCTAAGAGGAGCAGGAAAAAGCAAAAAATTTCAGAATTGCACCTTGCAATGCGGAGAAATTACTGTTTGTGCATTTACAATATTCATTGATTTTTGCCGTTGAAAAACGTCCAGAAATGATTGAAGCTACTGACTGAATGAAAGGAGCTGGCATCTCATTCTCTTTGAATCTTCTTTATCATGCTAAGAGGAGCAGGAAAAAGCAAAAAATTTCAGAATTGCACCTTGCAATGCGGAGAAATTACTGTTTGTGCATTTACAATATTCATTGATTTTTGCCATTGAAAAACGTCCAGAAATGATTGAAGCTACTGACTGAATGAAAGGAGCTGGCATCTCACTCTCTTTGAATCTTCTTTATCATGCTAAGAGGAGCAGGAAAAAGCAAAAAATTTCAGAATTGCACCTTGCAATGCGGAGAAATTACTGTTTGTGCATTTACAATATTCATTGATTTTTGCCATTGAAAAACATCATGTTATTCATATTCCAGAAATGTTTGAAGCTACTGACTGAATGAAAGGAGCTGGCATCTCACTCTCTTTGAATCTTCTTTATCATGCTAAGAGGAGCAGGAAAAAGCAAAAAATTTCAGAATTGCACCTTGCAATGCGGAGAAATTACTGTTTGTGCATTTACAATATTCATTGATTTTTGCCATTGAAAAACGTCCAGAAATGATTGAAGCTACTGACTGAATGAAAGGAGCTGGCATCTCACTCTCTTTCAATCTTCTTTATCATGCTAAGAGGAGCAGGAAAAAGCAAAAAATTTCAGAATTGCACCTTGCAATGCGGAGAAATTACTGCTTGTGCATTTACAATATTCATTGATTTTTGCCATTGAAAAACGTCCAGAAATGATTGAAGCTACTGACTGAATGAAAGGAGCTGGCATCTCACTCTCTTTGAGTCTTCTTTATCATGCTAAGAGGAGCAGGAAAAAGCAAAAAATTTCAGAATTGCACCTTGCAATGCGGAGAAATTACTGTTTGTGCATTTACAATATTCATTGATTTTTGCCATTGAAAAACGTCCAGAAATGATTAAAGCTACTGACTGAATGAAAGGAGCTGGCATCTCACTCTCTTTGAATCTTCTTTATCATGCTAAGAGGAGCAGGAAAAAGCAAAAAATTTCAGAATTGCACCTTGCAATGCGGAGAAATTACTGTTTGTGCATTTACAATATTCATTGATTTTTGCTATTGAAAAACGTCCAGAAATGATTGAAGCTACTGACTGAATGAAAGGAGCTGGCATCTCACTCTCTTTGAATCTTCTTTATCATGCTAAGAGGAGCAGGAAAAAGCAAAAAATTTCAGAATTGCACCTTGCAATGCGGAGAAATTACTGTTTGTGCATTTACAATATTCATTGATTTTTGCCGTTGAAAAACGTCCAGAAATGATTGAAGCTACTGACTGAATGAAAGGAGCTGGCATCTCATTCTCTTTGAATCTTCTTTATCATGCTAAGAGGAGCAGGAAAAAGCAAAAAATTTCAGAATTGCACCTTGCAATGCGGAGAAATTACTGTTTGTGCATTTACAATATTCATTGATTTTTGCCATTGAAAAACGTCCAGAAATGATTGAAGCTACTGACTGAATGAAAGGAGCTGGCATCTCACTCTCTTTGAATCTTCTTTATCATGCTAAGAGGAGCAGGAAAAAGCAAAAAATTTCAGAATTGCACCTTGCAATGCGGAGAAATTACTGTTTGTGCATTTACAATATTCATTGATTTTTGCCATTGAAAAACATCATGTTATTCATATTCCAGAAATGTTTGAAGCTACTGACTGAATGAAAGGAGCTGGCATCTCACTCTCTTTGAATCTTCTTTATCATGCTAAGAGGAGCAGGAAAAAGCAAAAAATTTCAGAATTGCACCTTGCAATGCGGAGAAATTACTGTTTGTGCATTTACAATATTCATTGATTTTTGCCATTGAAAAACGTCCAGAAATGATTGAAGCTACTGACTGAATTAAAGGAGCTGGCATCTCACTCTCTTTGAATCTTCTTTATCATGCTAAGAGGAGCAGGAAAAAGCAAAAAATTTCAGAATTGCACCTTGCAATGCGGAGAAATTACTGTTTGTGCATTTACAATATTCATTGATTTTTGCTATTGAAAAACGTCCAGAAATGATTGAAGCTACTGACTGAATGAAAGGAGCTGGCATCTCACTCTCTTTGAATCTTCTTTATCATGCTAAGAGGAGCAGGAAAAAGCAAAAAATTTCAGAATTGCACCTTGCAATGCGGAGAAATTACTGTTTGTGCATTTACAATATTCATTGATTTTTGCCGTTGAAAAACGTCCAGAAATGATTGAAGCTACTGACTGAATGAAAGGAGCTGGCATCTCATTCTCTTTGAATCTTCTTTATCATGCTAAGAGGAGCAGGAAAAAGCAAAAAATTTCAGAATTGCACCTTGCAATGCGGAGAAATTACTGTTTGTGCATTTACAATATTCATTGATTTTTGCCATTGAAAAACGTCCAGAAATGATTGAAGCTACTGACTGAATGAAAGGAGCTGGCATCTCACTCTCTTTGAATCTTCTTTATCATGCTAAGAGGAGCAGGAAAAAGCAAAAAATTTCAGAATTGCACCTTGCAATGCGGAGAAATTACTGTTTGTGCATTTACAATATTCATTGATTTTTGCCATTGAAAAACATCATGTTATTCATATTCCAGAAATGTTTGAAGCTACTGACTGAATGAAAGGAGCTGGCATCTCACTCTCTTTGAATCTTCTTTATCATGCTAAGAGGAGCAGGAAAAAGCAAAAAATTTCAGAATTGCACCTTGCAATGCGGAGAAATTACTGTTTGTGCATTTACAATATTCATTGATTTTTGCCATTGAAAAACGTCCAGAAATGATTGAAGCTACTGACTGAATTAAAGGAGCTGGCATCTCACTCTCTTTGAATCTTCTTTATCATGCTAAGAGGAGCAGGAAAAAGCAAAAAATTTCAGAATTGCACCTTGCAATGCGGAGAAATTACTGTTTGTGCATTTACAATATTCATTGATTTTTGCCATTGAAAAACATCATGTTATTCATATACCAGAAATGATTGAAGCTACTGACTGAATGAAAGGAGCTGGCATCTCACTCTCTTTGAATCTTCTTTATCATGCTAAGAGGAGCAGGAAAAAGGAAAAAATTTCAGAATTGCTCCTTGCAATGCGGAGAAATTACTGTTTGTGCATTTACAATATTCATTGATTTTTGCCATTGAAAAACGTCCAGAAATGATTGAAGCTACTGACTGAATGAAAGGAGCTGGCATCTCACTCTCTTTGAATCTTCTTTATCATGCTAAGAGGAGCAGGAAAAAGCAAAAAATTTCAGAATTGCACCTTGCAATGCGGAGAAATTACTGTTTGTGCATTTACAATATTCATTGATTTTTGCCATTGAAAAACATCATGTTATTCATATACCAGAAATGATTGAAGCTACTGACTGAATGAAAGGAGCTGGCATCTCACTCTCTTTGAATCTTCTTTATCATGCTAAGAGGAGCAGAAAAAAGCAAAAAATTTCAGAATTGCACCTTGCAATGCGGAGAAATTACTGTTTGTGCATTTACAATATTCATTGATTTTTGCCATTGAAAAACGTCCAGAAATGATTGAAGCTACTGACTGAATGAAAGGAGCTGGCATCTCACTCTCTTTGAATCTTCTTTATCATGCTAAGAGGAGCAGGAAAAATCAAAAAATTTCAGAATTGCACCTTGCAATGCGGAGAAATTACTGTTTGTGCATTTACAATATTCATTGATTTTTGCCATTGAAAAACATCCAGAAATGATTGAAGCTACTGACTGAATGAAAGCAGCTGGCATCTCACTCTCTTTGAATCTTCTTTATCATGCTAAGAGGAGCAGGAAAAGGCAAAAAATTTCAGAATTGCACCTTGCAATGCGGAGAAATTACTGTTTGTGCATTTACAATATTCATTGATTTTTGCCATTGAAAAACATCATGTTATTCATATACCAGAAATGATTGAAGCTACTGACTGAATGAAAGGAGCTGGCATCTCACTCTCTTTGAATCTTCTTTATCATGCTAAGAGGAGCAGGAAAAAGCAAAAAATTTCAGAATTGCACCTTGCAATGCGGAGAAATTACTGTTTGTGCATTTACAATATTCATTTATTTTTGCCATTGAAAAACATCATGTTATTCATATACCAGAAATGATTGAAGCTACTGACTGAATGAAAGGAGCTGGCATCTCACTCTCTTTGAATCTTCTTTATCATGCTAAGAGGAGCAGGAAAAAGCAAAAAATTTCAGAATTGCACCTTGCAATGCGGAGAAATTACTGTTTGTGCATTTACAATATTCATTGATTTTTGCCATTGAAAAACGTCCAGAAATGATTGAAGCTACTGACTGAATGAAAGGAGCTGGCATCTCACTCTCTTTGAATCTTCTTTATCATGCTAAGAGGAGCAGGAAAAAGCAAAAAATTTCAGAATTGCACCTTGCAATGCGGAGAAATTACTGTTTGTGCATTTACAATATTCATTGATTTTTGCCATTGAAAAACATCATGTTATTCATATACCAGAAATGTTTGAAGCTACTGACTGAATGAAAGGAGCTGGCATCTCACTCTCTTTGAATCTTCTTTTTCATGCTAAGAGGAGCAGGAAAAAGCAAAACATTTCAGAATTGCACCTTGCAATGCGGAGAAATTACTGTTTGTGCATTTACAATATTCATTGATTTTTGCCATTGAAAAACGTCCAGAAATGATTGAAGCTACTGACTGAATGAAAGGAGCTGGCATCTCACTCTCTTTGAATCTTCTTTATCATGCTAAGAGGAGCAGGAAAAGGCAAAAAATTTCAGAATTGCACCTTGCAATGCGGAGAAATTACTGTTTGTGCATTTACAATATTCATTGATTTTTGCCATTGAAAAACATCATGTTATTCATATACCAGAAATGATTGAAGCTACTGACTGAATGAAAGGAGCTGGCATCTCACTCTCTTTGAATCTTCTTTATCATGCTAAGAGGAGCAGGAAAAAGCAAAAAATTTCAGAATTGCACCTTGCAATGCGGAGAAATTACTGTTTGTGCATTTACAATATTCATTTATTTTTGCCATTGAAAAACATCATGTTATTCATATACCAGAAATGATTGAAGCTACTGACTGAATGAAAGGAGCTGGCATCTCACTCTCTTTGAATCTTCTTTATCATGCTAAGAGGAGCAGGAAAAAGCAAAAAATTTCAGAATTGCACCTTGCAATGCGGAGAAATTACTGTTTGTGCATTTACAATATTCATTGATTTTTGCCATTGAAAAACATCATGTTATTTATATACCAGAAATGTTTGAAGATACTGACTGAATGAAAGGAGCTGGCATCTCACTCTCTTTGAATCTTCTTTATCATGCTAAGAGGAGCAGGAAAAAGCAAAAAATTTCAGAATTGCACCTTGCAATGCGGAGAAATTACTGTTTGTGCATTTACAATATTCATTGATTTTTGCCATTGAAAAACGTCCAGAAATGATTGAAGCTACTGACTGAATGAAAGGAGCTGGCATCTCACTCTCTTTGAATCTTCTTTATCATGCTAAGAGGAGCAGGAAAAGGCAAAAAATTTCAGAATTGCACCTTGCAATGCGGAGAAATTACTGTTTGTGCATTTACAATATTCATTGATTTTTGCCATTGAAAAACATCATGTTATTCATATACCAGAAATGTTTGAATCTACTGACTGAATGAAAGGAGCTGGCATCTCACTCTCTTTGAATCTTCTTTATCATGCTAAGAGGAGCAGGAAAAAGCAAAAAATTTCAGAATTGCACCTTGCAATGCGGAGAATTTACTGTTTGTGCATTTACAATATTCATTGATTTTTGCCATTGAAAAACGTCCAGAAATGATTGAAGCTACTGACTGAATGAAAGGAGCTGGCATCTCACTATCTTTGAATCTTCTTTATCATGCTAAGAGGAGCAGGAAAAGGCAAAAAATTTCAGAATTGCACCTTGCAATGCGGAGAAATTACTGTTTGTGCATTTACAATATTCATTGATTTTTGCCATTGAAAAACATCATGTTATTCATATACCAGAAATGATTGAAGCTACTGACTGAATGAAAGGAGCTGGCATCTCACTCTCTTTGAATCTTCTTTATCATGCTAAGAGGAGCAGGAAAAAGCAAAAAATTTCAGAATTGCACCTTGCAATGCGGAGAAATTACTGTTTGTGCATTTACAATATTCATTGATTTTTGCCATTGAAAAACGTCCAGAAATGATTGAAGCTACTGACTGAATGAAAGGAGCTGGCATCTCAGTCTCTTTGAATCTTCTTTATCATGCTAAGAGGAGCAGGAAAAAGCAAAAAATTTCAGAATTGCACCTTGCAATGCGGAGAAATTACTGCTTGTGCATTTACAATATTCATTGATTTTTGCCATTGAAAAACGTCCAGAAATGATTGAAGCTACTGACTGAATGAAAGGAGCTGGCATCTCACTCTCTTTGAATCTTCTTTATCATGCTAAGAGGAGCAGGAAAAAGCAAAAAATTTCAGAATTGCACCTTGCAATATGGAGAAATTACTGTTTGTGCATTTACAATATTCATTGATTTTTGCCATTGAAAAACGTCCAGAAATGATTGAAGCTACTGACTGAATGAAAGGAGCTGGCATCTCACTCTCTTTGAATCTTCTTTATCATGCTAAGAGGAGCAGGAAAAAGCAAAAAATTTCAGAATTGCACCTTGCAATGCGGAGAAATTACTGTTTGTGCATTTACAATATTCATTGATTTTTGCCATTGAAAAACGTCCAGAAATGATTGAAGCTACTGACTGAATGAAAGGAGCTGGCATCTCACTCTCTTTGAATCTTCTTTATCATGCTAAGAGGAGCAGGAAAAAGCAAAAAATTTCAGAATTGCACCTTGCAATGCGGAGAAATTACTGTTTGTGCATTTACAATATTCATTGATTTTTGCCGTTGAAAAACGTCCAGAAATGATTGAAGCTACTGACTGAATGAAAGGAGCTGGCATCTCACTCTCTTTGAATCTTCTTTATCATGCTAAGAGGAGCAGGAAAAAGCAAAAAATTTCAGAATTGCACCTTGCAATGCGGAGAAATTACTGTTTGTGCATTTACAATATTCATTGATTTTTGCCATTGAAAAACATCCAGAAATGATTGAAGCTACTGACTGAATGAAAGGAGCTGGCATCTCACTCTCTTTGAATCTTCTTTATCATGCTAAGAGGAGCAGGAAAAAGCAAAAAATTTCAGAATTGCACCTTGCAATGCGGAGAAATTACTGTTTGTGCATTTACAATATTCATTGATTTTTGCCATTGTTAAACATCATGTTATTCATATACCAGAAATGATTGAAGCTACTGACTGAATGAAAGGAGCTGGCATCTCACTCTCTTTGAATCTTCTTTATCATGCTAAGAGGAGCAGGAAAAAGCAAAAAATTTCAGAATTGCACCTTGCAATGCGGAGAAATTACTGTTTGTGCATTTACAATATTCATTGATTTTTGCCATTGAAAAACGTCCAGAAATGTTTGAAGCTACTGACTGAATGAAAGGAGCTGGCATCTCACTCTCTTTGAATCTTCTTTATCATGCTAAGAGGAGCAGGAAAAAGCAAAAAATTTCAGAATTGCACCTTGCAATGCGGAGAAATTACTGTTTGTGCATTTACAATATTCATTGATTTTTGCCATTGAAAAACATCATGTTATTCATATACCAGAAATGATTGAAGCTACTGACTGAATGAAAGGAGCTGGCATCTCACTCTCTTTGAATCTTCTTTATCATGCTAAGAGGAGCAGGAAAAAGCAAAAAATTTCAGAATTGCACCTTGCAATGCGGAGAAATTACTGTTTGTGCATTTACAATTTTCATTGATTTTTGCCATTGAAAAACGTCCAGAAATGATTGAAGCTACTGACTGAATGAAAGGAGCTGGCATCTCACTCTCTTTGAATCTTCTTTATCATGCTAAGAGGAGCAGGAAAAAGCAAAAAATTTCAGAATTGCACCTTGCAATGCGGAGAAATTACTGTTTGTGCATTTACAATATTCATTGATTTTTGCCATTGAAAAACATCATGTTATTCATATACCAGAAATGATTGAAGCTACTGACTGAATGAAAGGAGCTGGCATCTCACTCTCTTTGAATCTTCTTTTTCATGCTAAGAGGAGCAGGAAAAAGTAAAAAATTTCAGAATTGCACCTTGCAATGCGGAGAAATTACTGTTTGTGCATTTACAATATTCATTGATTTTTGCCATTGAAAAACGTCCAGAAATGATTGAAGCTACTGACTGAATGAAAGGAGCTGGCATCTCAGTCTCTTTGAATCTTCTTTATCATGCTAAGAGGAGCAGGAAAAAGCAAAAAATTTCAGAATTGCACCTTGCAATGCGGAGAAATTACTGCTTGTGCATTTACAATATTCATTGATTTTTGCCATTGAAAAACGTCCAGAAATGATTGAAGCTACTGACTGAATGAAAGGAGCTGGCATCTCACTCTCTTTGAATCTTCTTTATCATGCTAAGAGGAGCAGGAAAAAGCAAAAAATTTCAGAATTGCACCTTGCAATACGGAGAAATTACTGTTTGTGCATTTACAATATTCATTGATTTTTGCCATTGAAAAACGTCCAGAAATGATTGAAGCTACTGACTGAATGAAAGGAGCTGGCATCTCACTCTGTTTGAATCTTCTTTATCATGCTAAGAGGAGCAGGAAAAAGCAAAAAATTTCAGAATTGCACCTTGCAATGCGGAGAAATTACTGTTTGTGCATTTACAATATTCATTGATTTTTGCCATTGAAAAACGTCCAGAAATGATTGAAGCTACTGACTGAATGAAAGGAGCTGGCATCTCACTCTCTTTGAATCTTCTTTATCATGCTAAGAGGAGCAGGAAAAAGCAAAAAATTTCAGAATTGCACCTTGCAATGCGGAGAAATTACTGTTTGTGCATTTACAATATTCATTGATTTTTGCCGTTGAAAAACGTCCAGAAATGATTGAAGCTACTGACTGAATGAAAGGAGCTGGCATCTCACTCTCTTTGAATCTTCTTTATCATGCTAAGAGGAGCAGGAAAAAGCAAAAAATTTCAGAATTGCACCTTGCAATGCGGAGAAATTACTGTTTGTGCATTTACAATATTCATTGATTTTTGCCATTGAAAAACATCCAGAAATGATTGAAGCTACTGACTGAATGAAAGGAGCTGGCATCTCACTCTCTTTGAATCTTCTTTATCATGCTAAGAGGAGCAGGAAAAAGCAAAAAATTTCAGAATTGCACCTTGCAATGCGGAGAAATTACTGTTTGTGCATTTACAATATTCATTGATTTTTGCCATTGTTAAACATCATGTTATTCATATACCAGAAATGATTGAAGCTACTGACTGAATGAAAGGAGCTGGCATCTCACTCTCTTTGAATCTTCTTTATCATGCTAAGAGGAGCAGGAAAAAGCAAAAAATTTCAGAATTGCACCTTGCAATGCGGAGAAATTACTGTTTGTGCATTTACAATATTCATTGATTTTTGCCATTGAAAAACGTCCAGAAATGTTTGAAGCTACTGACTGAATGAAAGGAGCTGGCATCTCACTCTCTTTGAATCTTCTTTATCATGCTAAGAGGAGCAGGAAAAAGCAAAAAATTTCAGAATTGCACCTTGCAATGCGGAGAAATTACTGTTTGTGCATTTACAATATTCATTGATTTTTGCCATTGAAAAACGTCCAGAAATGATTGAAGCTACTGACTGAATGAAAGGAGCTGGCATCTCACTCTCTTTGAATCTTCTTTATCATGCTAAGAGGAGCAGGAAAATGCAAAAAATTTCAGAATTGCTCCTTGCAATGCGGAGAAATTACTGTTTGTGCATTTACAATATTCATTGATTTTTGCCATTGAAAAACATCATGTTATTCATATACCAGAAATGTTTGAAGCTACTGACTGAATGAAAGGAGCTGGCATGTCACTCTCTTTGAATCTTCTTTATCATGCTAAAAGGAGCAGGAAAAAGCAAAAAATTTCAGAATTGCACCTTGCAATGCGGAGAAATTACTGTTTGTGCATTTACAATATTCATTGATTTTTGCCATTGAAAAACGTCCAGAAATGATTGAAGCTACTGACTGAATGAAAGGAGCTGGCATCTCACTCTCTTTGAATATTCTTTATCATGCTAAGAGGAGCAGGAAAAAGCAAAAAATTTCAGAATTGCACCTTGCAATGCGGAGAAATTACTGTTTGTGCATTTACAATATTCATTGATTTTTGCCATTGAAAAACATCATGTTATTCATATACCAGAAATGTTTGAAGCTACTGACTGAATGAAAGGAGCTGGCATCTCACTCTCTTTGAATCTTCTTTATCATGCTAAGAGGAGCAGGAAAAAGCAAAAAATTTCAGAATTGCACCTTGCAATGCGAATAAATTACTGTTTGTGCATTTACAATATTCATTGATTTTTGCCATTGAAAAACGTCCAGAAATGATTGAAGCTACTGACTGAATGAAAGGAGCTGGCATCTCACTCTCTTTGAATCTTCTTTATCATGCTAAGAGGAGCAGGAAAAGGCAAAAAATTTCAGAATTGCACCTTGCAATGCGGAGAAATTACTGTTTGTGCATTTACAATATTCATTGATTTTTGCCATTGAAAAACATCATGTTATTCATATACCAGAAATGTTTGAAGCTACTGACTGAATGAAAGGAGCTGGCATCTCACTCTCTTTGAATCTTCTTTATCATGCTAAGAGGAGCAGGAAAAAGCAAAAAATTTCAGAATTGCACCTTGCAATGCGAATAAATTACTGTTTGTGCATTTACAATATTCATTGATTTTTGCCATTGAAAAACATCATGTTATTCATATACCAGAAATGATTGAAGCTACTGACTGAATGAAAGGAGCTGGCATCTCACTCTCTTTGAATCTTCTTTATCATGCTAAGAGGAGCAGGAAAAAGCAAAAAATTTCAGAATTGCACCTTGCAATGCGGAGAAATTACTGTTTGTGCATTTACAATATTCATTGATTTTTGCCATTGAAAAACATCATGTTATTCATATACCAGAAATGATTGAAGCTACTGACTGAATGAAAGGAGCTGGCATCTCACTCTCTTTGAATCTTCTTTATCATGCTGAGGAGCAGGAAAAAGCAAAAAATTTCAGAATTGCACCTCGCAATGCGAAGAAATTACTGTTTGTGCATTTACAATATTCATTGATTTTTGCCATTGAAAAACGTCCAGAAATGATTGAAGCTACTGACTGAATGAAAGGAGCTGGCATCTCACTCTCTTTGATTCTTCTTTATCATGCTAAGAGGAGCAGGAAAAAGCAAAAAATTTCAGAATTGCACCTTGCAATGCGGAGAAATTGCTGTTTGTGCATTTACAAAATTCATTGATTTTTGCCATTGAAAAACATCATGTTATTCATATACCAGAAATGTTTGAAGCTACTGACTGAATGAAAGGAGCTGGCATCTCACTCTCTTTGAATCTTCTTTATCATGCTAAGAGGAGCAGGAAAAAGCAAAAAATTTCAGAATTGCACCTTGCAATGCGGAGAAATTACTGTTTGTGCATTTACAATATTCATTGATTTTTGCCATTGAAAAACGTCCAGAAATGATTGAAGCTACTGACTGAATGAAAGGAGCTGGCATCTCACTCTCTTTGAATCTTCTTTATCATGCTAAGAGGAGCAGGAAAAAGCAAAAAATTTCAGAATTGCACCTTGCAATGCGGAGAAATTACTGTTTGTGCATTTACAATATACATTGATTTTTGCCATTGAAAAACGTCCAGAAATGATTGAAGCTACTGACTGAATGAAAGGAGCTGGCATCTCACTCTCTTTGAATCTTCTTTATCATGCTAAGAGGAGCAGGAAAAAGCAAAAAATTTCAGAATTGCACCTTGCAATGCGGAGAAATTACTGTTTGTGCATTTACAATATACATTGATTTTTGCCATTGAAAAACGTCCAGAAATGATTGAAGCTACTGACTGAATGAAAGGAGCTGGCATCTCACTCTCTTTGAATCTTCTTTATCATGCTAAGAGGAGCAGGAAAAAGCAAAAAATTTCAGAATTGCACCTTGCAATGCGGAGAAATTACTGTTTGTGCATTTACAATATTCATTGATTTTTGCCATTGAAAAACGTCCAGAAATGATTGAAGCTACTGACTGAATGAAAGGAGCTGGCATCTCACTCTCTTTGAATCTTCTTTATCATGCTAAGAGGAGCAGGAAAAAGCAAAAAATTTCAGAATTGCACCTTGCAATGCGGAGAAATTACTGTTTGTGCATTTACAATATTCATTGATTTTTGCCATTGAAAAACGTCCAGAAATGATTGAACCTACCGACTGAATGAAAGGAGCTGGCATCTCACTCTCTTTGAATCTTCTTTATCATGCTAAGAGGAGCAGGAAAAAGCAAAAAATTTCAGAATTACACCTTGCAATGCGGAGAAATTACTGTTTGTGCATTTACAATATTCATTGATTTTTGCCGTTGAAAAACGTCCAGAAATGATTGAAGCTACTGACTGAATGAAAGGAGCTGGCATCTCACTCTCTTTGAATCTTCTTTATCATGCTAAGAGGAGCAGGAAAAAGCAAAAAATTTCAGAATTGCACCTTGCAATGCGGAGAAATTACTGTTTGTGCATTTACAATATTCATTGATTTTTGCCATTGAAAAACATCATGTTATTCATAAACCAAAAATGATTGAAGCTACTGAGTGAATGAAAGGAGCTGGCATCTCACTCTCTTTGAATCTTCTTTATCATGCTAAGAGGAGCAGGAAAAAGCAAAAAATTTCAGAATTGCACCTTGCAATGCGGAGAAATTACTGTTTGTGCATTTACAATATTCATTGATTTTTGCCATTGAAAAACGTCCAGAAATGATTGAAGCTACTGACTGAATGAAAGGAGCTGGCATCTCACTCTCTTTGAATCTTCTTTATCATGCTAAGAGGAGCAGGAAAAAGCAAAAAATTTCAGAATTGCACCTTGCAATGCGGAGAAATTACTGTTTGTGCATTTACAATATTCATTGATTTTTGCCATTGAAAAACATCATGTTATTCATATATCAGAAATGTTTCAAGCTACTGACTGAATGAAAGGAGCTGGCATGTCACTCTCTTTGAATCTTCTTTATCATGCTAAGAGGAGCAGGAAAAAGCAAAAAATTTCAGAATTGCACCTTGCAATGCGGAGAAATTACTGTTTGTGCATTTACAATATTCATTGATTTTTGCCATTGAAAAACGTCCAGAAATGATTGAAGCTACTGACTGAATGAAAGGAGCTGGCATCTCACTCTCTTTGAATCTTCTTTATCATGCTAAGAGGAGCAGGAAAAAGCAAAAAATTTCAGAATTGCACCTTGCAATGCGGAGAAATTACTGTTTGTGCATTTACAATATTCATTGATTTTTGCCATTGAAAAACATCATGTTATTCATATACCAGAAATGATTGAAGCTACTGACTGAATGAAAGGAGCTGGCATCTCACTCTCTTTGAATCTTCTTTATCATGCTAAGAGGAGCAGGAAAAAGCAAAAAATTTCAGAATTGCACCTTGCAATGCGGAGAAATTACTGTTTGTGCATTTACAATATTCATTGATTTTTGCCATTGAAAAACGTCCAGAAATGATTGAAGCTACTGACTGAATGAAAGGAGCTGGCATCTCACTCTCTTTGAATCTTCTTTATCATGCTAAGAGGAGCAGGAAAAAGCAAAAAATTTCAGAATTGCACCTTGCAATGTGGAGAAATTACTGTTTGTGCATTTACAATATTCATTGATTTTTGCCATTGAAAAACATCATGTTATTCATATACCAGAAATGTTTGAAGCTACTGACTGAATGAAAGGAGCTGGAATCTCACTCTCTTTGAATCTTCTTTATCATGCTAAGAGGAGCAGGAAAAAGCAAAAAATTTCAGAATTGCACCTTGCAATGCGGAGAAATTACTGTTTGTGCATTTACAATATTCATTGATTTTTGCCATTGAAAAACGTCCAGAAATGATTGAAGCTACTGACTGAATGAAAGGAGCTGGCATCTCACTCTCTTTGAATCTTCTTTATCATGCTAAGAGGAGCAGGAAAAGGCAAAAAATTTCAGAATTGCACCTTGCAATGCGGAGAAATTACTGTTTGTGCATTTACAATATTCATTGATTTTTGCCATTGAAAAACATCATGTTATTCATATACCAGAAATGTTTGAAGCTACTGACTGAATGAAAGGAGCTGGCATCTCACTCTCTTTGAATCTTCTTTATCATGCTAAGAGGAGCAGGAAAAACCAAAAAATTTCAGAATTGCACCTTGCAATGCGAATAAATTACTGTTTGTGCATTTACAATATTCATTGATTTTTGCCATTGAAAAACATCATGTTATTCATATACCAGAAATGATTGAAGCTACTGACTGAATGAAAGGAGCTGGCATCTCACTCTCTTTGAATCTTCTTTATCATGCTAAGAGGAGCAGGAAAAAGCAAAACATTTCAGAATTGCACCTTGCAATGCGGAGAAATTACTGTTTGTGCATTTACAATATTCATTGATTTTTGCCATTGAAAAACATCATGTTATTCACATACCAGAAATGATTGAAGCTACTGACTGAATGAAAGGAGCTGGCATCTCACTCTCTTTGAATCTTCTTTATCATGCTAAGAGGAGCAGGAAAAAGCAAAAAATTTCAGAATTGCACCTCGCAATGCGGAGAAATTACTGTTTGTGCATTTACAATATTCATTGATTTTTGCCATTGAAAAACGTCCAGAAATGATTGAAGCTACTGACTGAATGAAAGGAGCTGGCATCTCACTCTCTTTGAATCTTCTTTATCATGCTAAGAGGAGCAGGAAAAAGCAAAAAATTTCAGAATTGCACCTTGCAATGCGGAGAAATTGCTGTTTGTGCATTTACAAAATTCATTGATTTTTGCCATTGAAAAACATCATGTTATTCATATACCAGAAATGTTTGAAGCTACTGACTGAATGAAAGGAGCTGGCATCTCACTCTCTTTGAATCTTCTTTATCATGCTAAGAGGAGCAGGAAAAAGCAAAAAATTTCAGAATTGCACCTTGCAATGCGGAGAAATTACTGTTTGTGCATTTACAATATTCATTGATTTTTGCCATTGAAAAACGTCCAGAAATGATTGAAGCTACTGACTGAATGAAAGGAGCTGGCATCTCACTCTCTTTGAATCTTCTTTATCATGCTAAGAGGAGCAGGAAAAAGCAAAAAATTTCAGAATTGCACCTTGCAATGCGGAGAAATTACTGTTTGTGCATTTACAATATACATTGATTTTTGACATTGAAAAACGTCCAGAAATGATTGAAGCTACTGACTGAATGAAAGGAGCTGGCATCTCACTCTCTTTGAATCTTCTTTATCATGCTAAGAGGAGCAGGAAAAGGCAAAAAATTTCAGAATTGCACCTTGCAATGCGGAGAAATTACTGTTTGTGCATTTACAATATTCATTGATTTTTGCCATTGAAAAACATCATGTTATTCATATACCAGAAATGTTTGAAGCTACTGACTGAATGAAAGGAGCTGGCATCTCACTCTCTTTGAATCTTCTTTATCATGCTAAGAGGAGCAGGAAAAACCAAAAAATTTCAGAATTGCACCTTGCAATGCGAATAAATTACTGTTTGTGCATTTACAATATTCATTGATTTTTGCCATTGAAAAACATCATGTTATTCATATACCAGAAATGATTGAAGCTACTGACTGAATGAAAGGAGCTGGCATCTCACTCTCTTTGAATCTTCTTTATCATGCTAAGAGGAGCAGGAAAAAGCAAAACATTTCAGAATTGCACCTTGCAATGCGGAGAAATTACTGTTTGTGCATTTACAATATACATTGATTTTTGCCATTGAAAAACATCATGTTATTCACATACCAGAAATGATTGAAGCTACTGACTGAATGAAAGGAGCTGGCATCTCACTCTCTTTGAATCTTCTTTATCATGCTAAGAGGAGCAGGAAAAAGCAAGAAATTTCAGAATTGCACCTCGCAATGCGGAGAAATTACTGTTTGTGCATTTACAATATTCATTGATTTTTGCCATTGAAAAACGTCCAGAAATGATTGAAGCTACTGACTGAATGAAAGGAGCTGGCATCTCACTCTCTTTGAATCTTCTTTATCATGCTAAGAGGAGCAGGAAAAAGCAAAAAATTTCAGAATTGCACCTTGCAATGCGGAGAAATTGCTGTTTGTGCATTTACAAAATTCATTGATTTTTGCCATTGAAAAACATCATGTTATTCATATACCAGAAATGTTTGAAGCTACTGACTGAATGAAAGGAGCTGGCATCTCACTCTCTTTGAATCTTCTTTATCATGCTAAGAGGAGCAGGAAAAAGCAAAAAATTTCAGAATTGCACCTTGCAATGCGGAGAAATTACTGTTTGTGCATTTACAATATTCATTGATTTTTGCCATTGAAAAACGTCCAGAAATGATTGAAGCTACTGACTGAATGAAAGGAGCTGGCATCTCACTCTCTTTGAATCTTCTTTATCATGCTAAGAGGAGCAGGAAAAAGCAAAAAATTTCAGAATTGCACCTTGCAATGCGGAGAAATTACTGTTTGTGCATTTACAATATACATTGATTTTTGCCATTGAAAAACGTCCAGAAATGATTGAAGCTACTGACTGAATGAAAGGAGCTGGCATCTCACTCTCTTTGAATCGTCTTTATCATGCTAAGAGGAGCAGGAAAAAGCAAAAAATTTCAGAATTGCACCTTGCAATGCGGAGAAATTACTGTTTGTGCATTTACAATATTCATTGATTTTTGCCGTTGAAAAAAGTCCAGAAATGATTGAAGCTACTGACTGAATGAAAGGAGCTGGCATCTCACTCTCTTTGAATCTTCTTTATCATGCTAAGAGGAGCAGGAAAAAGCAAAAAATTTCAGAATTGCACCTTGCAATGCGGAGAAATTACTGTTTGTGCATTTACAATATTCATTGATTTTTGCCATTGAAAAACATCATGTTATTCATATACCAGAAATGATTGAAGCTACTGACTGAATGAAAGGAGCTGGCATCTCACTCTCTTTGAATCTTCTTTATCATGCTAAGAGGAGCAGGAAAAAGCAAGAAATTTCAGAATTGCACCTTGCAATGCGGAGAAATTACTGTTTGTGCATTTACAATATTCATTGATTTTTGCCATTGAAAAACATCATGTTATTCATATACCAGAAATGTTTGAAGCTACTGACTGAATGAAAGGAGCTGGCATCTCACTCTCTTTGAATCTTCTTTATCATGCTAAGAGGAGCAGGAAAAAGCAAAAAATTTCAGAATTGCACCTTGCAATGTGGAGAAATTACTGTTTGTGCATTTACAATATTCATTGATTTTTACCATTGAAAAACGTCCAGAAATGATTGAAGCTACTGACTGAATGAAAGTAGCTGCCATCTCACTCTCTTTGAATCTTTTTTATCATGCTAAGAGGAGCAGGAAAAAGCAAAAAATTTCAGACTTGCACCTTGCAATGCGGAGAAATTACTGTTTGTGCATTTACAATATTCATTGATTTTTGCCATTGAAAAACATCATGTTATTCATATACCAGAAATGTTTGAAGCTACTGACTGAATGAAAGGAGCTGGCATCTCACTCTCTTTGAATCTTCTTTATCATGCTAAGAGGAGCAGGAAAAAGCAAAAAATTTCAGAATTGCACCTTGCAATGCGGAGAAATTACTTTTTGTGCATTTACAATATTCATTGATTTTTGCCATTGAAAAACGTCCAGAAATGATTGAAGCTACTGACTGAATGAAAGGAGCTGGCATCTCACTCTCTTTGAATCTTCTTTATCATGCTAAGAGGAGCAGGAAAAAGCAAAAAATTTCAGAATTGCACCTTGCAATGCGGAGAAATTACTGTTTGTGCATTTACAATATTCATTGATTTTTGCCATTGAAAAACGTCCAGAAATGATTGAAGCTACTGACTGAATGAAAGGAGCTGGCATCTCACTCTCTTTGAATCTTCTTTATCATGCTAAGAGGAGCAGGAAAAAGCAAAAAATTTCAGAATTGCACCTTGCAATGCGGAGAAATTACTGTTTGTGCATTTACAATATTCATTGATTTTTGCCATTGAAAAACATGTAATTCATATACCAGAAATGTTTGAAGCTACTGACTGAATGAAAGGAGCTGGCACCTCACTCTCTTTGAATCTTCTTTATCATGCTAAGAGGAGCGGGAAAAAGCAAAAAATTTCAGAATTGCACCTTGCAATGCGGAGAAATTACTGTTTGTGCATTTACAATATTCATTGATTTTTGCCATTGAAAAACGTCCAGAAATGATTGAAGGTACTGACTGAATGAAAGGAGCTGGCATCTCACTCTCTTTGAATCTTCTTTATCATGCTAAGAGGAGCAGGAAAAAGCAAAAAATTTCAGAATTGCACCTTGCAATGCGGAGAAATTACTGTTTGTGCATTTACAATATTCATTGATTTTTGCCATTGAAAAACGTCCAGAAATGATTGAAGCTACTGACTGAATGAAAGGAGCTGGCATCTCACTCTCTTTGAATCTTCTTTATCATGCTAAGAGGAGCAGGAAAAAGCAAAAAATTTCAGAATTGCACCTTGCAATGCGGAGAAATTACAGTTTGTGCATTTACAATATTCATTGATTTTTGCCATTGAGAAACGTCCAGAAATGATTGAAGCTACTGACTGAATGAAAGGAGCTGGCATCTCACTCTCTTTGAATCTTCTTTATCATGCTAAGAGGAACAGGAAAAAGCAAAAAATTTCAGAATTGCACCTTGCAATGCGGAGAAATTACTGTTTGTGCATTTACAATATTCATTGATTTTTGCCATTGAAAAACATCATGTTATTTATATACCAGAAATGTTTGAAGCTACTGACTGAATGAAAGGAGCTGGCATCTCACTCTCTTTGAATCTTCTTTATCATGCTAAGAGGAGCAGGAAAAAGCAAAAAATTTCAGAATTGCACCTTGCAATGTGGAGAAATTACTGTTTGTGCATTTACAATATTCATTGATTTTTACCATTGAAAAACGTCCAGAAATGATTGAAGCTACTGACTGAATGAAAGTAGCTGGCATCTCACTCTCTTTGAATTTTCTTTATCATGCTAAGAGGAGCAGGAAAAAGCAAAAAATTTCAGACTTGCACCTTGCAATGCGGAGAAATTACTGTTTGTGCATTTACAATATTCATTGATTTTTGCCATTGAAAAACATCATGTTATTCATATACCAGAAATGTTTGAAGCTACTGACTGAATGAAAGGAGCTGGCATCTCACTCTCTTTGAATCTTCTTTATCATGCTAAGAGGAGCAGGAAAAAGCAAAAAATTTCAGAATTGCACCTTGCAATGCGGAGAAATTACTGTTTGTGCATTTACAATATTCATTGATTTTTGCCATTGAAAAACATCATGTTATTCATATACCAGAAATGTTTGAAGCTACTGACTGAATGAAAGGAGCTGGCATCTCAATCTCTTTGAATCTTCTTTATCATGCTAAGAGGAGCAGGATAAAGAAAAAATTTCAGAATTGCACCTTGCAATGTGGAGAAATTACTGTTTGTGCATTTACAATATTCATTGATTTTTACCATTGAAAAACGTCCAGAAATGATTGAAGCTACTGACTGAATGAAAGTAGCTGGCATCTCACTCTCTTTGAATCTTCTTTATCATGCTAAGAGGAGCAGGAAAAAGCAAAAAATTTCAGACTTGCACCTTGCAATGCGGAGAAATTACTGTTTGTGCATTTACAATATTCATTGATTTTTGCCATTGAAAAACATCATGTTATTCATATACCAGAAATGTTTGAAGCTACTGACTGAATGAAAGGAACTGGCATCTCACTCTCTTTGAATCTTCTTTATCATGCTAAGAGGAGCAGGAAAAAGCAAAAAATTTCAGAATTGCACCTTGCAATGCGGAGAAATTACTGTTTGTGCATTTACAATATTCATTGATTTTTGCCATTGAAAAACGTCCAGAAATGATTGAAGGTACTGACTGAATGAAAGGAGCTGGCATCTCACTCTCTTTGAATCTTCTTTATCATTCTAAGAGGAGCAGGAAAAAGCAAAAAATTTCAGAATTGCACCTTGCAATGCGGAGAAATTACTGTTTGTGCATTTACAATATTCATTGATTTTTGCCATTGAAAAACGTCCAGAAATGATTGAAGCTACTGACTCAATGAATGGAGCTGGCATCTCACTCTCTTTGAATCTTCTTTACCATGCTAAGAGGAGCAGGAAAAAGCAAAAAATTTCAGAATTGCACCTTGCAATGCGGAGAAATTACAGTTTGTGCATTTACAATATTCATTGATTTTTGCCATTGAAAAACGTCCAGAAATGATTGAAGCTACTGACTGAATGAAAGGAGCTGGCATCTCACTCTCTTTGAATCTTCTTTATCATGCTAAGAGGAGCAGGAAAAAGCAAAAAATTTCAGAATTGCACCTTGCAATGCGGAGAAATTACAGTTTGTGCATTTACAATATTCATTGATTTTTGCCATTGAAAAACGTCCAGAAATGATTGAAGCTACTGACTGAATGAAAGGAGCTGGCATCTCACTCTCTTTGAATCTTCTTTATCATGCTAAGAGGAGCAGGAAAAAGCAAAAAATTTCAGAATTGCACCTTGCAATGCGGAGAAATTACTGTTTGTGCATTTACAATATACATTGATTTTTGCCATTGAAAAACGTCCAGAAATGATTGAAGCTACTGACTGAATGAAAGGAGCTGGCATCTCACTCTCTTTGAATCTTCTTTATCATGCTAAGAGGAGCAGGAAAAAGCAAAAAATTTCAGAATTGCACCTTGCAATGCGGAGAAATTACTGTTTGTGCATTTACAATATTCATTGATTTTTGCCGTTGAAAAAAGTCCAGAAATGATTGAAGCTACTGACTGAATGAAAGGAGCTGGCATCTCACTCTCTTTGAATCTTCTTTATCATGCTAAGAGGAGCAGGAAAAAGCAAAAAATTTCAGAATTGCACCTTGCAATGCGGAGAAATTACTGTTTGTGCATTTACAATATTCATTGATTTTTGCCATTGAAAAACATCATGTTATTCATATACCAGAAATGATTGAAGCTACTGACTGAATGAAAGGAGCTGGCATCTCACTCTCTTTGAATCTTCTTTATCATGCTAAGAGGAGCAGGAAAAAGCAAGAAATTTCAGAATTGCACCTTGCAATGCGGAGAAATTACTGTTTGTGCATTTACAATATTCATTGATTTTTGCCATTGAAAAACATCATGTTATTCATATACCAGAAATGTTTGAAGCTACTGACTGAATGAAAGGAGCTGGCATCTCACTCTCTTTGAATCTTCTTTATCATGCTAAGAGGAGCAGGAAAAAGCAAAAAATTTCAGAATTGCACCTTGCAATGCGGAGAAATTACTGTTTGTGCATTTACAATATTCATTGATTTTTGCCATTGAAAAACGTCCAGAAATGATTGAAGCTACTGACTGAATGAAAGGAGCTGGCATCTCACTCTCTTTGAATCTTCTTTATCATGCTAAGAGGAGCAGGAAAAAGCAAAAAATTTCAGAATTGCACCTTGCAATGCGGAGAAATTACTGTTTGTGCATTTACAATATTCATTGATTTTTGCCATTGAAAAACGTCCAGAAATGATTGAAGCTACTGACTGAATGAAAGGAGCTGGCATCTCACTCTCTTTGAATCTTCTTTATCATGCTAAGAGGAGCAGGAAAAAGCAAAAAATTTCAGAATTGCACCTTGCAATGCGGAGAAATTACTGTTTGTGCATTTACAATATTCATTGATTTTTGCCATTGAAAAACATGTTATTCATATACCAGAAATGTTTGAAGCTACTGACTGAATGAAAGGAGCTGGCACCTCACTCTCTTTGAATCTTCTTTATCATGCTAAGAGGAGCGGGAAAAAGCAAAAAATTTCAGAATTGCACCTTGCAATGCGGAAAAATTACTGTTTGTGCATTTACAATATTCATTGATTTTTGCCATTGAAAAACGTCCAGAAATGATTGAAGGTACTGACTGAATGAAAGGAGCTGGCATCTCACTCTCTTTGAATCTTCTTTATCATGCTAAGAGGAGCAGGAAAAAGCAAAAAATTTCAGAATTGCACCTTGCAATGCGGAGAAATTACTGTTTGTGCATTTACAATATTCATTGATTTTTGCCATTGAAAAACGTCCAGAAATGATGGAAGCTACTGACTGAATGAAAGGAGCTGGCATCTCACTCTCTTTGAATCTTCTTTATCATGCTAAGAGGAGCAGGAAAAAGCAAAAAATTTCAGAATTGCACCTTGCAATGCGGAGAAATTACAGTTTGTGCATTTACAATGTTCATTGATTTTTGCCATTGAAAAACATCCAGAAATGATTGAAGCTACTGACTGAATGAAAGGAGCTGGCATCTCACTCTCTTTGAATCTTCTTTATCATGCTAAGAGGAGCAGGAAAAAGCAAAAAATTTCAGAATTGCACCTTGCAATGCGGAGAAATTACTGTTTGTGCATTTACAATATTCATTGATTTTTGCCATTGAAAAACATCATGTTATTCATATACCAGAAATGTTTGAAGCTACTGACTGAATGAAAGGAGCTGGCATCTCACTCTCTTTGAATCTTCTTTATCATGCTAAGAGGAGCAGGAAAAAGCAAAAAATTTCAGAATTGCACCTTGCAATGCGGAGAAATTACTGTTTGTGCATTTACAATATTCATTGATTTTTGCCGTTGAAAAAAGTCCAGAAATGATTGAAGCTACTGACTGAATGAAAGGAGCTGGCATCTCACTCTCTTTGAATCTTCTTTATCATGCTAAGAGGAGCAGGAAAAAGCAAAAAATTTCAGAATTGCACCTTGCAATGCGGAGAAATTACTGTTTGTGCATTTACAATATTCATTGATTTTTGCCATTGAAAAACATCATGTTATTCATATACCAGAAATGATTGAAGCTACTGACTGAATGAAAGGAGCTGGCATCTCACTCTCTTTGAATCTTCTTTATCATGCTAAGAGGAGCAGGAAAAAGCAAGAAATTTCAGAATTGCACCTTGCAATGCGGAGAAATTACTGTTTGTGCATTTACAATATTCATTGATTTTTGCCATTGAAAAACATCATGTTATTCATATACCAGAAATGTTTGAAGCTACTGACTGAATGAAAGGAGCTGGCATCTCACTCTCTTTGAATCTTCTTTATCATGCTAAGAGGAGCAGGAAAAAGCAAAAAATTTCAGAATTGCACCTTGCAATGTGGAGAAATTACTGTTTGTGCATTTACAATATTCATTGATTTTTACCATTGAAAAACGTCCAGAAATGATTGAAGCTACTGACTGAATGAAAGTAGCTGCCATCTCACTCTCTTTGAATCTTTTTTATCATGCTAAGAGGAGCAGGAAAAAGCAAAAAATTTCAGACTTGCACCTTGCAATGCGGAGAAATTACTGTTTGTGCATTTACAATATTCATTGATTTTTGCCATTGAAAAACATCATGTTATTCATATACCAGAAATGTTTGAAGCTACTGACTGAATGAAAGGAGCTGGCATCTCACTCTCTTTGAATCTTCTTTATCATGCTAAGAGGAGCAGGAAAAAGCAAAAAATTTCAGAATTGCACCTTGCAATGCGGAGAAATTACTTTTTGTGCATTTACAATATTCATTGATTTTTGCCATTGAAAAACGTCCAGAAATGATTGAAGCTACTGACTGAATGAAAGGAGCTGGCATCTCACTCTCTTTGAATCTTCTTTATCATGCTAAGAGGAGCAGGAAAAAGCAAAAAATTTCAGAATTGCACCTTGCAATGCGGAGAAATTACTGTTTGTGCATTTACAATATTCATTGATTTTTGCCATTGAAAAACGTCCAGAAATGATTGAAGCTACTGACTGAATGAAAGGAGCTGGCATCTCACTCTCTTTGAATCTTCTTTATCATGCTAAGAGGAGCAGGAAAAAGCAAAAAATTTCAGAATTGCACCTTGCAATGCGGAGAAATTACTGTTTGTGCATTTACAATATTCATTGATTTTTGCCATTGAAAAACATGTAATTCATATACCAGAAATGTTTGAAGCTACTGACTGAATGAAAGGAGCTGGCACCTCACTCTCTTTGAATCTTCTTTATCATGCTAAGAGGAGCGGGAAAAAGCAAAAAATTTCAGAATTGCACCTTGCAATGCGGAGAAATTACTGTTTGTGCATTTACAATATTCATTGATTTTTGCCATTGAAAAACGTCCAGAAATGATTGAAGCTACTGACTGAATGAAAGGAGCTGGCATCTCACTCTCTTTGAATCTTCTTTATCATGCTAAGAGGAGCAGGAAAAAGCAAAAAATTTCAGAATTGCACCTTGCAATGCGGAGAAATTACTGTTTGTGCATTTACAATATTCATTGATTTTTGCCATTGAAAAACGTCCAGAAATGATTGAAGCTACTGACTGAATGAAAGGAGCTGGCATCTCACTCTCTTTGAATCTTCTTTATCATGCTAAGAGGAGCAGGAAAAAGCAAAAAATTTCAGAATTGCACCTTGCAATGCGGAGAAATTACAGTTTTTGCATTTACAATATTCATTGATTTTTGCCATTGAGAAACGTCCAGAAATGATTGAAGCTACTGACTGAATGAAAGGAGCTGGCATCTCACTCTCTTTGAATCTTCTTTATCATGCTAAGAGGAACAGGAAAAATCAAAAAATTTCAGAATTGCACCTTGCAATGCGGAGAAATTACTGTTTGTGCATTTACAATATTCATTGATTTTTGCCATTGAAAAACATCATGTTATTCATATACCAGAAATGTTTGAAGCTACTGACTGAATGAAAGGAGCTGGCATCTCACTCTCTTTGAATCTTCTTTATCATGCTAAGAGGAGCAGGAAAAAGCAAAAAATTTCAGAATTGCACCTTGCAATGCGGAGAAATTACTTTTTGTGCATTTACAATATTCATTGATTTTTGCCATTGAAAAACGTCCAGAAATGATTGAAGCTACTGACTGAATGAAAGGAGCTGGCATCTCACTCTCTTTGAATCTTCTTTATCATGCTAAGAGGAGCAGGAAAAAGCAAAAAATTTCAGAATTGCACCTTGCAATGCGGAGAAATTACTGTTTGTGCATTTACAATATTCATTGATTTTTGCCATTGAAAAACGTCCAGAAATGATTGAAGCTACTGACTGAATGAAAGGAGCTGGCATCTCACTCTCTTTGAATCTTCTTTATCATGCTAAGAGGAGCAGGAAAAAGCAAAAAATTTCAGAATTGCACCTTGCAATGCGGAGAAATTACTGTTTGTGCATTTACAATATTCATTGATTTTTGCCATTGAAAAACATGTAATTCATATACCAGAAATGTTTGAAGCTACTGACTGAATGAAAGGAGCTGGCATCTCACTCTCTTTGAATCTTCTTTATCATGCTAAGAGGAACAGGAAAAAGCAAAAAATTTCAGAATTGCACCTTGCAATGCGGAGAAATTACTGTTTGTGCATTTACAATATTCATTGATTTTTGCCATTGAAAAACGTCCAGAAATGATTGAAGCTACTGACTGAATGAAAGGAGCTGGCATCTCACTCTCTTTGAATCTTCTTTATCATGCTAAGAGGAGCAGGAAAAAGCAAAAAATTTCAGAATTGCACCTTGCAATGCGGAGAAATTACTGTTTGTGCATTTACAATATTCATTGATTTTTGCCATTGAAAAACATGTAATTCATATACCAGAAATGTTTGAAGCTACTGACTGAATGAAAGGAGCTGGCACCTCACTCTCTTTGAATCTTCTTTATCATGCTAAGAGGAGCGGGAAAAAGCAAAAAATTTCAGAATTGCACCTTGCAATGCGGAGAAATTACTGTTTGTGCATTTACAATATTCATTGATTTTTGCCATTGAAAAACGTCCAGAAATGATTGAAGCTACTGACTGAATGAAAGGAGCTGGCATCTCACTCTCTTTGAATCTTCTTTATCATGCTAAGAGGAGCAGGAAAAAGCAAAAAATTTCAGAATTGCACCTTGCAATGCGGAGAAATTACTGTTTGTGCATTTACAATATTCATTGATTTTTGCCATTGAAAAACGTCCAGAAATGATTGAAGCTACTGACTGAATGAAAGGAGCTGGCATCTCACTCTCTTTGAATCTTCTTTATCATGCTAAGAGGAGCAGGAAAAAGCAAAAAATTTCAGAATTGCACCTTGCAATGCGGAGAAATTACAGTTTTTGCATTTACAATATTCATTGATTTTTGCCATTGAGAAACGTCCAGAAATGATTGAAGCTACTGACTGAATGAAAGGAGCTGGCATCTCACTCTCTTTGAATCTTCTTTATCATGCTAAGAGGAACAGGAAAAATCAAAAAATTTCAGAATTGCACCTTGCAATGCGGAGAAATTACTGTTTGTGCATTTACAATATTCATTGATTTTTGCCATTGAAAAACATCATGTTATTCATATACCAGAAATGTTTGAAGCTACTGACTGAATGAAAGGAGCTGGCATCTCACTCTCTTTGAATCTTCTTTATCATGCTAAGAGGAGCAGGAAAAAGCAAAAAATTTCAGAATTGCACCTTGCAATGCGGAGAAATTACTTTTTGTGCATTTACAATATTCATTGATTTTTGCCATTGAAAAACGTCCAGAAATGATTGAAGCTACTGACTGAATGAAAGGAGCTGGCATCTCACTCTCTTTGAATCTTCTTTATCATGCTAAGAGGAGCAGGAAAAAGCAAAAAATTTCAGAATTGCACCTTGCAATGCGGAGAAATTACTGTTTGTGCATTTACAATATTCATTGATTTTTGCCATTGAAAAACGTCCAGAAATGATTGAAGCTACTGACTGAATGAAAGGAGCTGGCATCTCACTCTCTTTGAATCTTCTTTATCATGCTAAGAGGAGCAGGAAAAAGCAAAAAATTTCAGAATTGCACCTTGCAATGCGGAGAAATTACTGTTTGTGCATTTACAATATTCATTGATTTTTGCCATTGAAAAACATGTAATTCATATACCAGAAATGTTTGAAGCTACTGACTGAATGAAAGGAGCTGGCATCTCACTCTCTTTGAATCTTCTTTATCATGCTAAGAGGAACAGGAAAAAGCAAAAAATTTCAGAATTGCACCTTGCAATGCGGAGAAATTACTGTTTGTGCATTTACAATATTCATTGATTTTTGCCATTGAAAAATATCATGTTATTTATATACCAGAAATGTTTGAAGCTACTGACTGAATGAAAGGAGCTGGCATCTCACTCTCTTTGAATCTTCTTTATCATGCTAAGAGGAGCAGGAAAAAGCAAAAAATTTCAGAATTGCACCTTGCAATGTGGAGAAATTACTGTTTGTGCATTTACAATATTCATTGATTTTTACCATTGAAAAACGTCCAGAAATGATTGAAGCTACTGACTGAATGAATGTAGCTGGCATCTCACTCTCTTTGAATTTTCTTTATCATGCTAAGAGGAGCAGGAAAAAGCAAAAAATTTCAGAATTGCACCTTGCAATGTGGAGAAATTACTGTTTGTGCATTTACAATATTCATTGATTTTTACCATTGAAAAACGTCCAGAAATGATTGAAGCTACTGACTGAATGAAAGTAGCTGCCATCTCACTCTCTTTGAATCTTTTTTATCATGCTAAGAGGAGCAGGAAAAAGCAAAAAATTTCAGACTTGCACCTTGCAATGCGGAGAAATTACTGTTTGTGCATTTACAATATTCATTGATTTTTGCCATTGAAAAACATCATGTTATTCATATACCAGAAATGTTTGAAGCTACTGACTGAATGAAAGGAGCTGGCATCTCACTCTCTTTGAATCTTCTTTATCATGCTAAGAGGAGCAGGAAAAAGCAAAAAATTTCAGAATTGCACCTTGCAATGCGGAGAAATTACTTTTTGTGCATTTACAATATTCATTGATTTTTGCCATTGAAAAACGTCCAGAAATGATTGAAGCTACTGACTGAATGAAAGGAGCTGGCATCTCACTCTCTTTGAATCTTCTTTATCATGCTAAGAGGAGCAGGAAAAAGCAAAAAATTTCAGAATTGCACCTTGCAATGCGGAGAAATTACTGTTTGTGCATTTACAATATTCATTGATTTTTGCCATTGAAAAACGTCCAGAAATGATTGAAGCTACTGACTGAATGAAAGGAGCTGGCATCTCACTCTCTTTGAATCTTCTTTATCATGCTAAGAGGAGCAGGAAAAAGCAAAAAATTTCAGAATTGCACCTTGCAATGCGGAGAAATTACAGTTTTTGCATTTACAATATTCATTGATTTTTGCCATTGAGAAACGTCCAGAAATGATTGAAGCTACTGACTGAATGAAAGGAGCTGGCATCTCACTCTCTTTGAATCTTCTTTATCATGCTAAGAGGAACAGGAAAAAGCAAAAAATTTCAGAATTGCACCTTGCAATGCGGAGAAATTACTGTTTGTGCATTTACAATATTCATTGATTTTTGCCATTGAAAAACATCGTGTTATTTATATACCAGAAATGTTTGAAGCTACTGACTGAATGAAAGGAGCTGGCATCTCACTCTCTTTGAATCTTCTTTATCATGCTAAGAGGAGCAGGAAAAAGCAAAAAATTTCAGAATTGCACCTTGCAATGTGGAGAAATTACTGTTTGTGCATTTACAATATTCATTGATTTTTACCATTGAAAAACGTCCAGAAATGATTGAAGCTACTAACTGAATGAATGTAGCTGGCATCTCACTCTCTTTGAATTTTCTTTATCATGCTAAGAGGAGCAGGAAAAAGCAAAAAATTTCAGACTTGCACCTTGCAATGCGGAGAAATTACTGTTTGTGCATTTACAATATTCATTGATTTTTGCCATTGAAAAACATCATGTTATTCATATACCAGAAATGTTTGAAGCTACTGACTGAATGAAAGGAGCTGGCATCTCACTCTCTTTGAATCTTCTTTATCATGCTAAGAGGAGCAGGAAAAAGCAAAAAATTTCAGAATTGCACCTTGCAATGCGGAGAAATTACTTTTTGTGCATTTACAATATTCATTGATTTTTGCCATTGAAAAACGTCCAGAAATGATTGAAGCTACTGACTGAATGAAAGGAGCTGGCATCTCACTCTCTTTGAATCTTCTTTATCATGCTAAGAGGAGCAGGAAAAAGCAAAAAATTTCAGAATTGCACCTTGCAATGCGGAGAAATTACTGTTTGTGCATTTACAATATTCATTGATTTTTGCCATTGAAAAACGTCCAGAAATGATTGAAGCTACTGACTGAATGAAAGGAGCTGGCATCTCACTCTCTTTGAATCTTCTTTATCATGCTAAGAGGAGCAGGAAAAAGCAAAAAATTTCAGAATTGCACCTTGCAATGCGGAGAAATTACTGTTTGTGCATTTACAATATTCATTGATTTTTGCCATTGAAAAACGTCCAGAAATGATTGAAGCTACTGACTGAATGAAAGGAGCTGGCATCTCACTCTCTTTGAATCTTCTTTATCATGCTAAGAGGAGCAGGAAAAAGCAAAAAATTTCAGAATTGCACCTTGCAATGCGGAGAAATTACAGTTTTTGCATTTACAATATTCATTGATTTTTGCCATTGAGAAACGTCCAGAAATGATTGAAGCTACTGACTGAATGAAAGGAGCTGGCATCTCACTCTCTTTGAATCTTCTTTATCATGCTAAGAGGAACAGGAAAAAGCAAAAAATTTCAGAATTGCACCTTGCAATGCGGAGAAATTACTGTTTGTGCATTTACAATATTCATTGATTTTTGCCATTGAAAAACATCATGTTATTTATATACCAGAAATGTTTGAAGCTACTGACTGAATGAAAGGAGCTGGCATCTCACTCTCTTTGAATCTTCTTTATCATGCTAAGAGGAGCAGGAAAAAGCAAAAAATTTCAGAATTGCACCTTGCAATGTGGAGAAATTACTGTTTGTGCATTTACAATATTCATTGATTTTTACCATTGAAAAACGTCCAGAAATGATTGAAGCTACTGACTGAATGAATGTAGCTGGCATCTCACTCTCTTTGAATTTTCTTTATCATGCTAAGAGGAGCAGGAAAAAGCAAAAAATTTCAGAATTGCACCTTGCAATGTGGAGAAATTACTGTTTGTGCATTTACAATATTCATTGATTTTTACCATTGAAAAACGTCCAGAAATGATTGAAGCTACTGACTGAATGAAAGTAGCTGCCATCTCACTCTCTTTGAATCTTTTTTATCATGCTAAGAGGAGCAGGAAAAAGCAAAAAATTTCAGACTTGCACCTTGCAATGCGGAGAAATTACTGTTTGTGCATTTACAATATTCATTGATTTTTGCCATTGAAAAACATCATGTTATTCATATACCAGAAATGTTTGAAGCTACTGACTGAATGAAAGGAGCTGGCATCTCACTCTCTTTGAATCTTCTTTATCATGCTAAGAGGAGCAGGAAAAAGCAAAAAATTTCAGAATTGCACCTTGCAATGCGGAGAAATTACTTTTTGTGCATTTACAATATTCATTGATTTTTGCCATTGAAAAACGTCCAGAAATGATTGAAGCTACTGACTGAATGAAAGGAGCTGGCATCTCACTCTCTTTGAATCTTCTTTATCATGCTAAGAGGAGCAGGAAAAAGCAAAAAATTTCAGAATTGCACCTTGCAATGCGGAGAAATTACTGTTTGTGCATTTACAATATTCATTGATTTTTGCCATTGAAAAACGTCCAGAAATGATTGAAGCTACTGACTGAATGAAAGGAGCTGGCATCTCACTCTCTTTGAATCTTCTTTATCATGCTAAGAGGAGCAGGAAAAAGCAAAAAATTTCAGAATTGCACCTTGCAATGCGGAGAAATTACTGTTTGTGCATTTACAATATTCATTGATTTTTGCCATTGAAAAACATGTAATTCATATACCAGAAATGTTTGAAGCTACTGACTGAATGAAAGGAGCTGGCACCTCACTCTCTTTGAATCTTCTTTATCATGCTAAGAGGAGCGGGAAAAAGCAAAAAATTTCAGAATTGCACCTTGCAATGCGGAGAAATTACTGTTTGTGCATTTACAATATTCATTGATTTTTGCCATTGAAAAACGTCCAGAAATGATTGAAGGTACTGACTGAATGAAAGGAGCTGGCATCTCACTCTCTTTGAATCTTCTTTATCATGCTAAGAGGAGCAGGAAAAAGCAAAAAATTTCAGAATTGCACCTTGCAATGCGGAGAAATTACTGTTTGTGCATTTACAATATTCATTGATTTTTGCCATTGAAAAACGTCCAGAAATGATTGAAGCTACTGACTGAATGAAAGGAGCTGGCATCTCACTCTCTTTGAATCTTCTTTATCATGCTAAGAGGAGCAGGAAAAAGCAAAAAATTTCAGAATTGCACCTTGCAATGCGGAGAAATTACAGTTTGTGCATTTACAATATTCATTGATTTTTGCCATTGAGAAACGTCCAGAAATGATTGAAGCTACTGACTGAATGAAAGGAGCTGGCATCTCACTCTCTTTGAATCTTCTTTATCATGCTAAGAGGAACAGGAAAAAGCAAAAAATTTCAGAATTGCACCTTGCAATGCGGAGAAATTACTGTTTGTGCATTTACAATATTCATTGATTTTTGCCATTGAAAAACATCATGTTATTTATATACCAGAAATGTTTGAAGCTACTGACTGAATGAAAGGAGCTGGCATCTCACTCTCTTTGAATCTTCTTTATCATGCTAAGAGGAGCAGGAAAAAGCAAAAAATTTCAGAATTGCACCTTGCAATGTGGAGAAATTACTGTTTGTGCATTTACAATATTCATTGATTTTTACCATTGAAAAACGTCCAGAAATGATTGAAGCTACTGACTGAATGAAAGTAGCTGGCATCTCACTCTCTTTGAATTTTCTTTATCATGCTAAGAGGAGCAGGAAAAAGCAAAAAATTTCAGACTTGCACCTTGCAATGCGGAGAAATTACTGTTTGTGCATTTACAATATTCATTGATTTTTGCCATTGAAAAACATCATGTTATTCATATACCAGAAATGTTTGAAGCTACTGACTGAATGAAAGGAGCTGGCATCTCACTCTCTTTGAATCTTCTTTATCATGCTAAGAGGAGCAGGAAAAAGCAAAAAATTTCAGAATTGCACCTTGCAATGCGGAGAAATTACTGTTTGTGCATTTACAATATTCATTGATTTTTGCCATTGAAAAACATCATGTTATTCATATACCAGAAATGTTTGAAGCTACTGACTGAATGAAAGGAGCTGGCATCTCAATCTCTTTGAATCTTCTTTATCATGCTAAGAGGAGCAGGATAAAGCAAAAAATTTCAGAATTGCACCTTGCAATGTGGAGAAATTACTGTTTGTGCATTTACAATATTCATTGATTTTTACCATTGAAAAACGTCCAGAAATGATTGAAGCTACTGACTGAATGAAAGTAGCTGGCATCTCACTCTCTTTGAATCTTCTTTATCATGCTAAGAGGAGCAGGAAAAAGCAAAAAATTTCAGACTTGCACCTTGCAATGCGGAGAAATTACTGTTTGTGCATTTACAATATTCATTGATTTTTGCCATTGAAAAACGTCCAGAAATGATTGAAGCTACTGACTCAATGAATGGAGCTGGCATCTCACTCTCTTTGAATCTTCTTTATCATGCTAAGAGGAGCAGGAAAAAGCAAAAAATTTCAGAATTGCACCTTGCAATGCGGAGAAATTACAGTTTGTGCATTTACAATATTCATTGATTTTTGCCATTGAAAAACGTCCAGAAATGATTGAAGCTACTGACTGAATGAAAGGAGCTGGCATCTCACTCTCTTTGAATCTTCTTTATCATGCTAAGAGGAGCAGGAAAAAGCAAAAAATTTCAGAATTGCACCTTGCAATGCGGAGAAATTACAGTTTGTGCATTTACAATATTCATTGATTTTTGCCATTGAAAAACGTCCAGAAATGATTGAAGCTACTGACTGAATGAAAGGAGCTGGCATCTCACTCTCTTTGAATCTTCTTTATCATGCTAAGAGGAGCAGGAAAAAGCAAAAAATTTCAGAATTGCACCTTGCAATGCGGAGAAATTACTGTTTGTGCATTTACAATATACATTGATTTTTGCCATTGAAAAACGTCCAGAAATGATTGAAGCTACTGACTGAATGAAAGGAGCTGGCATCTCACTCTCTTTGAATCTTCTTTATCATGCTAAGAGGAGCAGGAAAAAGCAAAAAATTTCAGAATTGCACCTTGCAATGCGGAGAAATTACTGTTTGTGCATTTACAATATTCATTGATTTTTGCCGTTGAAAAAAGTCCAGAAATGATTGAAGCTACTGACTGAATGAAAGGAGCTGGCATCTCACTCTCTTTGAATCTTCTTTATCATGCTAAGAGGAGCAGGAAAAAGCAAAAAATTTCAGAATTGCACCTTGCAATGCGGAGAAATTACTGTTTGTGCATTTACAATATTCATTGATTTTTGCCATTGAAAAACATCATGTTATTCATATACCAGAAATGATTGAAGCTACTGACTGAATGAAAGGAGCTGGCATCTCACTCTCTTTGAATCTTCTTTATCATGCTAAGAGGAGCAGGAAAAAGCAAGAAATTTCAGAATTGCACCTTGCAATGCGGAGAAATTACTGTTTGTGCATTTACAATATTCATTGATTTTTGCCATTGAAAAACATCATGTTATTCATATACCAGAAATGTTTGAAGCTACTGACTGAATGAAAGGAGCTGGCATCTCACTCTCTTTGAATCTTCTTTATCATGCTAAGAGGAGCAGGAAAAAGCAAAAAATTTCAGAATTGCACCTTGCAATGCGGAGAAATTACTGTTTGTGCATTTACAATATTCATTGATTTTTGCCATTGAAAAACGTCCAGAAATGATTGAAGCTACTGACTGAATGAAAGGAGCTGGCATCTCACTCTCTTTGAATCTTCTTTATCATGCTAAGAGGAGCAGGAAAAAGCAAAAAATTTCAGAATTGCACCTTGCAATGCGGAGAAATTACTGTTTGTGCATTTACAATATTCATTGATTTTTGCCATTGAAAAACGTCCAGAAATGATTGAAGCTACTGACTGAATGAAAGGAGCTGGCATCTCACTCTCTTTGAATCTTCTTTATCATGCTAAGAGGAGCAGGAAAAAGCAAAAAATTTCAGAATTGCACCTTGCAATGCGGAGAACTTACTGTTTGTGCATTTACAATATTCATTGATTTTTGCCATTGAAAAACATGTTATTCATATACCAGAAATGTTTGAAGCTACTGACTGAATGAAAGGAGCTGGCACCTCACTCTCTTTGAATCTTCTTTATCATGCTAAGAGGAGCGGGAAAAAGCAAAAAATTTCAGAATTGCACCTTGCAATGCGGAAAAATTACTGTTTGTGCATTTACAATATTCATTGATTTTTGCCATTGAAAAACGTCCAGAAATGATTGAAGGTACTGACTGAATGAAAGGAGCTGGCATCTCACTCTCTTTGAATCTTCTTTATCATGCTAAGAGGAGCAGGAAAAAGCAAAAAATTTCAGAATTGCACCTTGCAATGCGGAGAAATTACTGTTTGTGCATTTACAATATTCATTGATTTTTGCCATTGAAAAACGTCCAGAAATGATTGAAGCTACTGACTGAATGAAAGGAGCTGGCATCTCACTCTCTTTGAATCTTCTTTATCATGCTAAGAGGAGCAGGAAAAAGCAAAAAATTTCAGAATTGCACCTTGCAATGCGGAGAAATTACAGTTTGTGCATTTACAATATTCATTGATTTTTGCCATTGAAAAACATCCAGAAATGATTGAAGCTACTGACTGAATGAAAGGAGCTGGCATCTCACTCTCTTTGAATCTTCTTTATCATGCTAAGAGGAGCAGGAAAAAGCAAAAAATTTCAGAATTGCACCTTGCAATGCGGAGAAATTACTGTTTGTGCATTTACAATATTCATTGATTTTTGCCATTGAAAAACATCATGTTATTCATATACCAGAAATGTTTGAAGCTACTGACTGAATGAAAGGAGCTGGCATCTCACTCTCTTTGAATCTTCTTTATCATGCTAAGAGGAGCAGGAAAAAGCAAAAAATTTCAGAATTGCACCTTGCAATGCGGAGAAATTACTGTTTGTGCATTTACAATATTCATTGATTTTTGCCGTTGAAAAAAGTCCAGAAATGATTGAAGCTACTGACTGAATGAAAGGAGCTGGCATCTCACTCTCTTTGAATCTTCTTTATCATGCTAAGAGGAGCAGGAAAAAGCAAAAAATTTCAGAATTGCACCTTGCAATGCGGAGAAATTACTGTTTGTGCATTTACAATATTCATTGATTTTTGCCATTGAAAAACATCATGTTATTCATATACCAGAAATGATTGAAGCTACTGACTGAATGAAAGGAGCTGGCATCTCACTCTCTTTGAATCTTCTTTATCTTGCTAAGAGGAGCAGGAAAAAGCAAGAAATTTCAGAATTGCACCTTGCAATGCGGAGAAATTACTGTTTGTGCATTTACAATATTCATTGATTTTTGCCATTGAAAAACATCATGTTATTCATATACCAGAAATGTTTGAAGCTACTGACTGAATGAAAGGAGCTGGCATCTCACTCTCTTTGAATCTTCTTTATCATGCTAAGAGGAGCAGGAAAAAGCAAAAAATTTCAGAATTGCACCTTGCAATGTGGAGAAATTACTGTTTGTGCATTTACAATATTCATTGATTTTTACCATTGAAAAACGTCCAGAAATGATTGAAGCTACTGACTGAATGAAAGTAGCTGCCATCTCACTCTCTTTGAATCTTTTTTATCATGCTAAGAGGAGCAGGAAAAAGCAAAAAATTTCAGACTTGCACCTTGCAATGCGGAGAAATTACTGTTTGTGCATTTACAATATTCATTGATTTTTGCCATTGAAAAACATCATGTTATTCATATACCAGAAATGTATGAAGCTACTGACTGAATGAAAGGAGCTGGCATCTCACTCTCTTTGAATCTTCTTTATCATGCTAAGAGGAGCAGGAAAAAGCAAAAAATTTCAGAATTGCACCTTGCAATGCGGAGAAATTACTTTTTGTGCATTTACAATATTCATTGATTTTTGCCATTGAAAAACGTCCAGAAATGATTGAAGCTACTGACTGAATGAAAGGAGCTGGCATCTCACTCTCTTTGAATCTTCTTTATCATGCTAAGAGGAGCAGGAAAAAGCAAAAAATTTCAGAATTGCACCTTGCAATGCGGAGAAATTACTGTTTGTGCATTTACAATATTCATTGATTTTTGCCATTGAAAAACGTCCAGAAATGATTGAAGCTACTGACTGAATGAAAGGAGCTGGCATCTCACTCTCTTTGAATCTTCTTTATCATGCTAAGAGGAGCAGGAAAAAGCAAAAAATTTCAGAATTGCACCTTGCAATGCGGAGAAATTACTGTTTGTGCATTTACAATATTCATTGATTTTTGCCATTGAAAAACATGTAATTCATATACCAGAAATGTTTGAAGCTTCTGACTGAATGAAAGGAGCTGGCACCTCACTCTCTTTGAATCTTCTTTATCATGCTAAGAGGAGCGGGAAAAAGCAAAAAATTTCAGAATTGCACCTTGCAATGCGGAGAAATTACTGTTTGTGCATTTACAATATTCATTGATTTTTGCCATTGAAAAACGTCCAGAAATGATTGAAGCTACTGACTGAATGAAAGGAGCTGGCATCTCACTCTCTTTGAATCTTCTTTATCATGCTAAGAGGAGCAGGAAAAAGCAAAAAATTTCAGAATTGCACCTTGCAATGCGGAGAAATTACTGTTTGTGCATTTACAATATTCATTGATTTTTGCCATTGAAAAACGTCCAGAAATGATTGAAGCTACTGACTGAATGAAAGGAGCTGGCATCTCACTCTCTTTGAATCTTCTTTATCATGCTAAGAGGAGCAGGAAAAAGCAAAAAATTTCAGAATTGCACCTTGCAATGCGGAGAAATTACAGTTTTTGCATTTACAATATTCATTGATTTTTGCCATTGAGAAACGTCCAGAAATGATTGAAGCTACTGACTGAATGAAAGGAGCTGGCATCTCACTCTCTTTGAATCTTCTTTATCATGCTAAGAGGAACAGGAAAAAGCAAAAAATTTCAGAATTGCACCTTGCAATGCGGAGAAATTACTGTTTGTGCATTTACAATATTCATTGATTTTTGCCATTGAAAAACATCATGCTATTTATATACCAGATATGTTTGAAGCTACTGACTGAATGAAAGGAGCTGGCATCTCACTCTCTTTGAATCTTCTTTATCATGCTAAGAGGAGCAGGAAAAAGCAAAAAATTTCAGAATTGCACCTTGCAATGTGGAGAAATTACTGTTTGTGCATTTACAATATTCATTGATTTTTACCATTGAAAAACGTCCAGAAATGATTGAAGCTACTGACTGAATGAATGTAGCTGGCATCTCACTCTCTTTGAATTTTCTTTATCATGCTAAGAGGAGCAGGAAAAAGCAAAAAATTTCAGACTTGCACCTTGCAATGCGGAGAAATTACTGTTTGTGCATTTACAATATTCATTGATTTTTGCCATTGAAAAACATCATGTTATTCATATACCAGAAATGTTTGAAGCTACTGACTGAATGAAAGGAGCTGGCATCTCACTCTCTTTGAATCTTCTTTATCATGCTAAGAGGAGCAGGAAAAAGCAAAAAATTTCAGAATTGCACCTTGCAATGCGGAGAAATTACTTTTTGTGCATTTACAATATTCATTGATTTTTGCCATTGAAAAACGTCCAGAAATGATTGAAGCTACTGACTGAATGAAAGGAGCTGGCATCTCACTCTCTTTGAATCTTCTTTATCATGCTAAGAGGAGCAGGAAAAAGCAAAAAATTTCAGAATTGCACCTTGCAATGCGGAGAAATTACTGTTTGTGCATTTACAATATTCATTGATTTTTGCCATTGAAAAACGTCCAGAAATGATTGAAGCTACTGACTGAATGAAAGGAGCTGGCATCTCACTCTCTTTGAATCTTCTTTATCATGCTAAGAGGAGCAGGAAAAAGCAAAAAATTTCAGAATTGCACCTTGCAATGCGGAGAAATTACTGTTTGTGCATTTACAATATTCATTGATTTTTGCCATTGAAAAACATGTAATTCATATACCAGAAATGTTTGAAGCTACTGACTGAATGAAAGGAGCTGGCACCTCACTCTCTTTGAATCTTCTTTATCATGCTAAGAGGAGCGGGAAAAAGCAAAAAATTTCAGAATTGCACCTTGCAATGCGGAGAAATTACTGTTTGTGCATTTACAATATTCATTGATTTTTGCCATTGAAAAACGTCCAGAAATGATTGAAGCTACTGACTGAATGAAAGGAGCTGGCATCTCACTCTCTTTGAATCTTCTTTATCATGCTAAGAGGAGCAGGAAAAAGCAAAAAATTTCAGAATTGCACCTTGCAATGCGGAGAAATTACTGTTTGTGCATTTACAATATTCATTGATTTTTGCCATTGAAAAACGTCCAGAAATGATTGAAGCTACTGACTGAATGAAAGGAGCTGGCATCTCACTCTCTTTGAATCTTCTTTATCATGCTAAGAGGAGCAGGAAAAAGCAAAAAATTTCAGAATTGCACCTTGCAATGCGGAGAAATTACAGTTTTTGCATTTACAATATTCATTGATTTTTGCCATTGAGAAACGTCCAGAAATGATTGAAGCTACTGACTGAATGAAAGGAGCTGGCATCTCACTCTCTTTGAATCTTCTTTATCATGCTAAGAGGAACAGGAAAAAGCAAAAAATTTCAGAATTGCACCTTGCAATGCGGAGAAATTACTGTTTGTGCATTTACAATATTCATTGATTTTTGCCATTGAAAAACATCATGTTATTTATATACCAGAAATGTTTGAAGCTACTGACTGAATGAAAGGAGCTGGCATCTCACTCTCTTTGAAACTTCTTTATCATGCTAAGAGGAGCAGGAAAAAGCAAAAAATTTCAGAATTGCACCTTGCAATGTGGAGAAATTACTGTTTGTGCATTTACAATATTCATTGATTTTTACCATTGAAAAACATCCAGAAATGATTGAAGCTACTGACTGAATGAATGTAGCTGGCATCTCACTCTCTTTGAATTTTCTTTATCATGCTAAGAGGAGCAGGAAAAAGCAAAAAATTTCAGACTTGCACCTTGCAATGCGGAGAAATTACTGTTTGTGCATTTACAATATTCATTGATTTTTGCCATTGAAAAACATCATGTTATTCATATACCAGAAATGTTTGAAGCTACTGACTGAATGAAAGGAGCTGGCATCTCACTCTCTTTGAATCTTCTTTATCATGCTAAGAGGAGCAGGAAAAAGCAAAAAATTTCAGAATTGCACCTTGCAATGCGGAGAAATTACTGTTTGTGCATTTACAATATTCATTGATTTTTGCCATTGAAAAACATCATGTTATTCATATACCAGAAATGTTTGAAGCTACTGACTGAATGAAAGGAGCTGGCATCTCACTCTCTTTGAATCTTCTTTATCATGCTAAGAGGAGCAGGAAAAAGCAAAAAATTTTAGAATTGCACCTTGCAATGTGGAGAAATTACTGTTTGTGCATTTACAATATTCATTGATTTTTACCATTGAAAAACGTCCAGAAATGATTGAAGCTACTGACTGAATGAAAGTAGCTGGCATCTCACTCTCTTTGAATCTTCTTTATCATGCTAAGAGGAGCAGGAAAAAGCAAAAAAATTCAGACTTGCACCTTGCAATGCGGAGAAATTACTGTTTGTGCATTTACAATATTCATTGATTTTTGCCATTGAAAAACATCATGTTATTCATATACCAGAAATGTTTGAAGCTACTGACTGAATGAAAGGAGCTGGCATCTCACTCTCTTTGAATCTTCTTTATCATGCTAAGAGGAGTAGGAAAAAGCAAAAAATTTCAGAATTGCACCTTGCAATGCGGAGAAATTACTGTTTGTGCATTTACAATATTCATTGATTTTTGCCATTGAAAAACGTCCAGAAATGATTGAAGCTACTGACTGAATGAAAGGAGCTGGCATCTCACTCTCTTTGAATCTTCTTTATCATGCTAAGAGGAGCAGGAAAAAGCAAAAAATTTCAGAATTGCACATTGCAATGCGGAGAAATTACTGTTTGTGCATTTACAATATTCATTGATTTTTGCCATTGAAAAACGTCCAGAAATGATTGAAGCTACTGACTGAATGAAAGGAGCTGGCATCTCACTCTCTTTGAATCTTCTTTATCATGCTAAGAGGAGCAGGAAAAAGCAAAAAATTTCAGAATTGCACCTTGCAATGCGGAGAAATTACTGTTTGTGCATTTACAATATTCATTGATTTTTGCCATTGAAAAACATCATGTTATTCATATACCAGAAATGTTTGAAGCTACTGACTGAATGAAAGGAGCTGGCATCTCACTCTCTTTGAATCTTCTTTATCATGCTAAGAGGAGCAGGAAAAAGCAAAAAATTTCAGAATTGCACCTTGCAATGTGGAGAAATTACTGTTTGTGCATTTACAATATTCATTGATTTTTACCATTGAAAAACGTCCAGAAATGATTGAAGCTACTGACTGAATGAAAGTAGCTGGCATCTCACTCTCTTTGAATCTTCTTTATCATGCTAAGAGGAGCAGGAAAAAGCAAAAAATTTCAGACTTGCACCTTGCAATGCGGAGAAATTACTGTTTGTGCATTTACAATATTCATTGATTTTTGCCATTGAAAAACATCATGTTATTCATATACCAGAAATGTTTGAAGCTACTGACTGAATGAAAGGAGCTGGCATCTCACTCTCTTTGAATCTTCTTTATCATGCTAAGAGGAGCAGGAAAAAGCAAAAAATTTCAGAATTGCACCTTGCAATGCGGAGAAATTACTGTTTGTGCATTTACAATATTCATTGATTTTTGCCATTGAAAAACATCATGTTATTCATATACCAGAAATGTTTGAAGCTACTGACTGAATGAAAGGAGCTGGCATCTCAATCTCTTTGAATCTTCTTTATCATGCTAAGAGGAGCAGGATAAAGCAAAAAATTTCAGAATTGCACCTTGCAATGTGGAGAAATTACTGTTTGTGCATTTACAATATTCATTGATTTTTACCATTGAAAAACGTCCAGAAATGATTGAAGCTACTGACTGAATGAAAGTAGCTGGCATCTCACTCTCTTTGAATCTTCTTTATCATGCTAAGAGGAGCAGGAAAAAGCAAAAAATTTCAGACTTGCACCTTGCAATGCGGAGAAATTACTGTTTGTGCATTTACAATATTCATTGATTTTTGCCATTGAAAAACATCATGTTATTCATATACCAGAAATGTTTGAAGCTACTGACTGAATGAATGGAGCTGGCATCTCACTCTCTTTGAATCTTCTTTATCATGCTAAGAGGAGCAGGAAAAAGCAAAAAATTTCAGAATTGCACCTTGCAATGCGGAGAAATTACAGTTTGTGCATTTACAATATTCATTGATTTTTGCCATTGAAAAACGTCCAGAAATGATTGAAGCTACTGACTGAATGAAAGGAGCTGGCATCTCACTCTCTTTGAATCTTCTTTATCATGCTAAGAGGAGCAGGAAAAAGCAAAAAATTTCAGATTTGCACCTTGCAATGCGGAGAAATTACTGTTTGTGCATTTACAATATACATTGATTTTTGCCATTGAAAAACGTCCAGAAATGATTGAAGCTACTGACTGAATGAAAGGAGCTGGCATCTCACTCTCTTTGAATCTTCTTTATCATGCTAAGAGGAGCAGTAAAAAGCAAAAAATTTCAGAATTGCACCTTGCAATGCGGAGAAATTACTGTTTGTGCATTTACAATATTCATTGATTTTTGCCGTTGAAAAAAGTCCAGAAATGATTGAAGCTACTGACTGAATGAAAGGAGCTGGCATCTCACTCTCTTTGAATCTTCTTTATCATGCTAAGAGGAGCAGGAAAAAGCAAAAAATTTCAGAATTGCACCTTGCAATGCGGAGAAATTACTGTTTGTGCATTTACAATATTCATTGATTTTTGCCATTGAAAAACATCATGTTATTCATATACCAGAAATGATTGAAGCTACTGACTGAATGAAAGGAGCTGGCATCTCACTCTCTTTGAATCTTCTTTATCATGCTAAGAGGAGCAGGAAAAAGCAAGAAATTTCAGAATTGCACCTTGCAATGCGGAGAAATTACTGTTTGTGCATTTACAATATTCATTGATTTTTGCCATTGAAAAACATCATGTTATTCATATACCAGAAATGTTTGAAGCTACTGACTGAATGAAAGGAGCTGGCATCTCACTCTCTTTGAATCTTCTTTATCATGCTAAGAGGAGCAGGAAAAAGCAAAAAATTTCAGAATTGCACCTTGCAATGTGGAGAAATTACTGTTTGTGCATTTACAATATTCATTGATTTTTACCATTGAAAAACGTCCAGAAATGATTGAAGCTACTGACTGAATGAAAGTAGCTGCCATCTCACTCTCTTTGAATCTTTTTTATCATGCTAAGAGGAGCAGGAAAAAGCAAAAAATTTCAGACTTGCACCTTGCAATGCGGAGAAATTACTGTTTGTGCATTTACAATATTCATTGATTTTTGCCATTGAAAAACATCATGTTATTCATATACCAGAAATGTTTGAAGCTACTGACTGAATGAAAGGAGCTGGCATCTCACTCTCTTTGAATCTTCTTTATCATGCTAAGAGGAGCAGGAAAAAGCAAAAAATTTCAGAATTGCACCTTGCAATGCGGAGAAATTACTTTTTGTGCATTTACAATATTCATTGATTTTTGCCATTGAAAAACGTCCAGAAATGATTGAAGCTACTGACTGAATGAAAGGAGCTGGCATCTCACTCTCTTTGAATCTTCTTTATCATGCTAAGAGGAGCAGGAAAAAGCAAAAAATTTCAGAATTGCACCTTGCAATGCGGAGAAATTACTGTTTGTGCATTTACAATATTCATTGATTTTTGCCATTGAAAAACGTCCAGAAATGATTGAAGCTACTGACTGAATGAAAGGAGCTGGCATCTCACTCTCTTTGAATCTTCTTTATCATGCTAAGAGGAGCAGGAAAAAGCAAAAAATTTCAGAATTGCACCTTGCAATGCGGAGAAATTACTGTTTGTGCATTTACAATATTCATTGATTTTTGCCATTGAAAAACATGTAATTCATATACCAGAAATGTTTGAAGCTACTGACTGAATGAAAGGAGCTGGCACCTCACTCTCTTTGAATCTTCTTTATCATGCTAAGAGGAGCGGGAAAAAGCAAAAAATTTCAGAATTGCACCTTGCAATGCGGAGAAATTACTGTTTGTGCATTTACAATATTCATTGATTTTTGCCATTGAAAAACGTCCAGAAATGATTGAAGGTACTGACTGAATGAAAGGAGCTGGCATCTCACTCTCTTTGAATCTTCTTTATCATGCTAAGAGGAGCAGGAAAAAGCAAAAAATTTCAGAATTGCACCTTGCAATGCGGAGAAATTACTGTTTGTGCATTTACAATATTCATTGATTTTTGCCATTGAAAAACGTCCAGAAATGATTGAAGCTACTGACTGAATGAAAGGAGCTGGCATCTCACTCTCTTTGAATCTTCTTTATCATGCTAAGAGGAGCAGGAAAAAGCAAAAAATTTCAGAATTGCACCTTGCAATGCGGAAAAATTACAGTTTGTGCATTTACAATATTCATTGATTTTTGCCATTGAGAAACGTCCAGAAATGATTGAAGCTACTGACTGAATGAAAGGAGCTGGCATCTCACTCTCTTTGAATCTTCTTTATCATGCTAAGAGGAACAGGAAAAAGCAAAAAATTTCAGAATTGCACCTTGCAATGCGGAGAAATTACTGTTTGTGCATTTACAATATTCATTGATTTTTGCCATTGAAAAACATCATGTTATTTATATACCAGAAATGTTTGAAGCTACTGACTGAATGAAAGGAGCTGGCATCTCACTCTCTTTGAATCTTCTTTATCATGCTAAGAGGAGCAGGAAAAAGCAAAAAATTTCAGAATTGCACCTTGCAATGTGGAGAAATTACTGTTTGTGCATTTAAAATATTCATTGATTTTTACCATTGAAAAACGTCCAGAAATGATTGAAGCTACTGACTGAATGAAAGTAGCTGGCATCTCACTCTCTTTGAATTTTCTTTATCATGCTAAGAGGAGCAGGAAAAAGCAAAAAATTTCAGACTTGCACCTTGCAATGCGGAGAAATTACTGTTTGTGCATTTACAATATTCATTGATTTTTGCCATTGAAAAACATCATGTTATTCATATACCAGAAATGTTTGAAGCTACTGACTGAATGAAAGGAGCTGGCATCTCACTCTCTTTGAATCTTCTTTATCATGCTAAGAGGAGCAGGAAAAAGCAAAAAATTTCAGAATTGCACCTTGCAATGCGGAGAAATTACTGTTTGTGCATTTACAATATTCATTGATTTTTGCCATTGAAAAACATCATGTTATTCATATACAAGAAATGTTTGAAGCTACTGACTGAATGAAAGGAGCTGGCATCTCAATCTCTTTGAATCTTCTTTATCATGCTAAGAGGAGCAGGAAAAAGCAAAAAATTTCAGAATTGCACCTTGCAATGTGGAGAAATTACTGTTTGTGCATTTACAATATTCATTGATTTTTACCATTGAAAAACGTCCAGAAATGATTGAAGCTACTGACTGAATGAAAGTAGCTGGCATCTCACTCTCTTTGAATCTTCTTTATCATGCTAAGAGGAGCAGGAAAAAGCAAAAAATTTCAGACTTGCACCTTGCAATGCGGAGAAATTACTATTTGTGCATTTACAATATTCATTGATTTTTGCCATTGAAAAACATCATGTTATTCATATACCAGAAATGTTTGAAGCTACTGACTGAATGAAAGGAGCTGGCATCTCACTCTCTTTGAATCTTCTTTATCATGCTAAGAGGAGCAGGAAAAAGCAAAAAATTTCAGAATTGCACCTTGCAATGCGGAGAAATTACTGTTTGTGCATTTACAATATTCATTGATTTTTGCCATTGAAAAACATCATGTTATTCATATACCAGAAATGTTTGAAGCTACTGACTGAATGAAAGGAGCTGACATCTCACTCTCTTTGAATCTTCTTTATCATGCTAAGAGGAGCAGGAAAAAGCAAAAAATTTCAGAATTGCACCTTGCAATGCGGAGAAATTACTGTTTGTGCATTTACAATATTCATTGATTTTTGCCATTGAAAAATGTCCAGAAATGATTGAAGCTACTGACTGAATGAAAGGAGCTGGCATCTCACTCTCTTTGAATCATGCTAAGAGGAGCAGGAAAAAGCAAAAAATTTCAGAATTGCACCTTGCAATGCGGAGAAATTAGTGTTTGTGCATTTACAATATTCATTGATTTTTGCCATTGAAAAACATCATGTTATTCATATACCAGAAATGTTTGAAGCTACTGACTGAATGAAAGGAGCTGGCATCTCACTCTCTTTGAATCTTCTTTATCATGCTAAGAGGAGCAGGAAAAAGCAAAAAATTTTAGAATTGCACCTTGCAATGTGGAGAAATTACTGTTTGTGCATTTACAATATTCATTGATTTTTACCATTGAAAAACGTCCAGAAATGATTGAAGCTACTGACTGAATGAAAGTAGCTGGCATCTCACTCTCTTTGAATCTTCTTTATCATGCTAAGAGGAGCAGGAAAAAGCAAAAAATTTCAGACTTGCACCTTGCAATGCGGAGAAATTACTGTTTGTGCATTTACAATATTCATTGATTTTTGCCATTGAAAAACATCATGTTATTCATATACCAGAAATGTTTGAAGCTACTGACTGAATGAAAGGAGCTGGCATCTCACTCTCTTTGAATCTTCTTTATCATGCTAAGAGGAGCAGGAAAAAGCAAAAAATTTCAGAATTGCACCTTGCAATGCGGAGAAATTACTGTTTGTGCATTTACAATATTCATTGATTTTTGCCATTGAAAAACGTCCAGAAATGATTGAAGCTACTGACTGAATGAAAGGAGCTGGCATCTCACTCTCTTTGAATCTTCTTTATCATGCTAAGAGGAGCAGGAAAAAGCAAAAAATTTCAGAATTGCACCTTGCAATGCGGAGAAATTACTGTTTGTGCATTTACAATATTCATTGATTTTTGCCATTGAAAAACGTCCAGAAATGATTGAAGCTACTGACTGAATGAAAGGAGCTGGCATCTCACTCTCTTTGAATCTTCTTTATCATGCTAAGAGGAGCAGGAAAAAGCAAAAAATTTCAGAATTGCACCTTGCAATGCGGAGAAATTACTGTTTGTGCATTTACAATATTCATTGATTTTTGCCATTGAAAAACGTCCAGAAATGATTGAAGCTACTGACTGAATGAAAGGAGCTGGCATCTCACTCTCTTTGAATCTTCTTTATCATGCTAAGAGGAGCGGGAAAAAGCAAAAAATTTCAGAATTGCACCTTGCAATGCGGAAAAATTACTGTTTGTGCATTTACAATATTCATTGATTTTTGCCATTGAAAAACATGTTATTCATATACCAGAAATGTTTGAAGCTACTGACTGAATGAAAGGAGCTGGCACCTCACTCTCTTTGAATCTTCTTTATCATGCTAAGAGGAGCGGGAAAAAGCAAAAAATTTCAGAATTGCACCTTGCAATGCGGAAAAATTACTGTTTGTGCATTTACAATATTCATTGATTTTTGCCATTGAAAAACGTCCAGAAATGATTGAAGGTACTGACTGAATGAAAGGAGCTGGCATCTCACTCTCTTTGAATCTTCTTTATCATGCTAAGAGGAGCAGGAAAAAGCAAAAAATTTCAGAATTGCACCTTGCAATGCGGAGAAATTACTGTTTGTGCATTTACAATATTCATTGATTTTTGCCATTGAAAAACGTCCAGAAATGATTGAAGCTACTGACTGAATGAAAGGAGCTGGCATCTCACTCTCTTTGAATCTTCTTTATCATGCTAAGAGGAGCAGGAAAAAGCAAAAAATTTCAGAATTGCACCTTGCAATGCGGAGAAATTACAGTTTGTGCATTTACAATATTCATTGATTTTTGCCATTGAAAAACATCCAGAAATGATTGAAGCTACTGACTGAATGAAAGGAGCTGGCATCTCACTCTCTTTGAATCTTCTTTATCATGCTAAGAGGAGCAGGAAAAAGCAAAAAATTTCAGAATTGCACCTTGCAATGCGGAGAAATTACTCTTTGTGCATTTACAATATTCATTGATTTTTGCCATTGAAAAACATCATGTTATTCATATACCAGAAATGTTTGAAGCTACTGACTGAATGAAAGGAGCTGGCATCTCACTCTCTTTGAATCTTCTTTATCATGCTAAGAGGAGCAGGAAAAAGCAAAAAATTTCAGTATTGCACCTTGCAATGTGGAGAAATTACTGTTTGTGCATTTACAATAATCATTGATTTTTACCATTGAAAAACGTCCAGAAATGATTGAAGCTACTGACTGAATGAAAGTAGCTGGCATCTCACTCTCTTTGAATCTTCTTTATCATGCTAAGAGGAGCAGGAAAAAGCAAAAAATTTCAGACTTGCACCTTGCAATGCGGAGAAATTACTGTTTGTGCATTTACAATATTCATTGATTTTTGCCATTGAAAAACATCATGTTATTCATATACCAGAAATGTTTGAAGCTACTGACTGAATGAAAGGAGCTGGCATCTCACTCTCTTTGAATCTTCTTTATCATGCTAAGAGGAGCAGGAAAAAGCAAAAAATTTCAGAATTGCACCTTGCAATGCGGAGAAATTACTGTTTGTGCATTTACAATATTCATTGATTTTTGCCATTGAAAAACATCATGTTATTCATATACCAGAAATGTTTGAAGCTACTGACTGAATGAAAGGAGCTGACATCTCACTCTCTTTGAATCTTCTTTATCATGCTAAGAGGAGCAGGAAAAAGCAAAAAATTTCAGAATTGCACCTTGCAATGCGGAGAAATTACTGTTTGTGCATTTACAATATTCATTGATTTTTGCCATTGAAAAATGTCCAGAAATGATTGAAGCTACTGACTGAATGAAAGGAGCTGGCATCTCACTCTCTTTGAATCATGCTAAGAGGAGCAGGAAAAAGCAAAAAATTTCAGAATTGCACCTTGCAATGCGGAGAAATTAGTGTTTGTGCATTTACAATATTCATTGATTTTTGCCATTGAAAAACATCATGTTATTCATATACCAGAAATGTTTGAAGCTACTGACTGAATGAAAGGAGCTGGCATCTCACTCTCTTTGAATCTTCTTTATCATGCTAAGAGGAGCAGGAAAAAGCAAAAAATTTTAGAATTGCACCTTGCAATGTGGAGAAATTACTGTTTGTGCATTTACAATATTCATTGATTTTTACCATTGAAAAACGTCCAGAAATGATTGAAGCTACTGACTGAATGAAAGTAGCTGGCATCTCACTCTCTTTGAATCTTCTTTATCATGCTAAGAGGAGCAGGAAAAAGCAAAAAATTTCAGACTTGCACCTTGCAATGCGGAGAAATTACTGTTTGTGCATTTACAATATTCATTGATTTTTGCCATTGAAAAACATCATGTTATTCATATACCAGAAATGTTTGAAGCTACTGACTGAATGAAAGGAGCTGGCATCTCACTCTCTTTGAATCTTCTTTATCATGCTAAGAGGAGCAGGAAAAAGCAAAAAATTTCAGAATTGCACCTTGCAATGCGGAGAAATTACTGTTTGTGCATTTACAATATTCATTGATTTTTGCCATTGAAAAACGTCCAGAAATGATTGAAGCTACTGACTGAATGAAAGGAGCTGGCATCTCACTCTCTTTGAATCTTCTTTATCATGCTAAGAGGAGCAGGAAAAAGCAAAAAATTTCAGAATTGCACCTTGCAATGCGGAGAAATTACTGTTTGTGCATTTACAATATTCATTGATTTTTGCCATTGAAAAACGTCCAGAAATGATTGAAGCTACTGACTGAATGAAAGGAGCTGGCATCTCACTCTCTTTGAATCTTCTTTATCATGCTAAGAGGAGCAGGAAAAAGCAAAAAATTTCAGAATTGCACCTTGCAATGCGGAGAAATTACTGTTTGTGCATTTACAATATTCATTGATTTTTGCCATTGAAAAACGTCCAGAAATGATTGAAGCTACTGACTGAATGAAAGGAGCTGGCATCTCACTCTCTTTGAATCTTCTTTATCATGCTAAGAGGAGCGGGAAAAAGCAAAAAATTTCAGAATTGCACCTTGCAATGCGGAAAAATTACTGTTTGTGCATTTACAATATTCATTGATTTTTGCCATTGAAAAACATGTTATTCATATACCAGAAATGTTTGAAGCTACTGACTGAATGAAAGGAGCTGGCACCTCACTCTCTTTGAATCTTCTTTATCATGCTAAGAGGAGCGGGAAAAAGCAAAAAATTTCAGAATTGCACCTTGCAATGCGGAAAAATTACTGTTTGTGCATTTACAATATTCATTGATTTTTGCCATTGAAAAACGTCCAGAAATGATTGAAGGTACTGACTGAATGAAAGGAGCTGGCATCTCACTCTCTTTGAATCTTCTTTATCATGCTAAGAGGAGCAGGAAAAAGCAAAAAATTTCAGAATTGCACCTTGCAATGCGGAGAAATTACTGTTTGTGCATTTACAATATTCATTGATTTTTGCCATTGAAAAACGTCCAGAAATGATTGAAGCTACTGACTGAATGAAAGGAGCTGGCATCTCACTCTCTTTGAATCTTCTTTATCATGCTAAGAGGAGCAGGAAAAAGCAAAAAATTTCAGAATTGCACCTTGCAATGCGGAGAAATTACAGTTTGTGCATTTACAATATTCATTGATTTTTGCCATTGAAAAACATCCAGAAATGATTGAAGCTACTGACTGAATGAAAGGAGCTGGCATCTCACTCTCTTTGAATCTTCTTTATCATGCTAAGAGGAGCAGGAAAAAGCAAAAAATTTCAGAATTGCACCTTGCAATGCGGAGAAATTACTCTTTGTGCATTTACAATATTCATTGATTTTTGCCATTGAAAAACATCATGTTATTCATATACCAGAAATGTTTGAAGCTACTGACTGAATGAAAGGAGCTGGCATCTCACTCTCTTTGAATCTTCTTTATCATGCTAAGAGGAGCAGGAAAAAGCAAAAAATTTCAGTATTGCACCTTGCAATGTGGAGAAATTACTGTTTGTGCATTTACAATAATCATTGATTTTTACCATTGAAAAACGTCCAGAAATGATTGAAGCTACTGACTGAATGAAAGTAGCTGGCATCTCACTCTCTTTGAATCTTCTTTATCATGCTAAGAGGAGCAGGAAAAAGCAAAAAATTTCAGACTTGCACCTTGCAATGCGGAGAAATTACTGTTTGTGCATTTACAATATTCATTGATTTTTGCCATTGAAAAACATCATGTTATTCATATACCAGAAATGTTTGAAGCTACTGACTGAATGAAAGGAGCTGGCATCTCACTCTCTTTGAATCTTCTTTATCATGCTAAGAGGAGCAGGAAAAAGCAAAAAATTTCAGAATTGCACCTTGCAATGCGGAGAAATTACTGTTTGTGCATTTACAATATTCATTGATTTTTGCCATTGAAAAACATCATGTTATTCATATACCAGAAATGTTTGAAGCTACTGACTGAATGAAAGGAGCTGGCATCTCAATCTCTTTGAATCTTCTTTATCATGCTAAGAGGAGCAGGATAAAGCAAAAAATTTCAGAATTGCACCTTGCAATGTGGAGAAATTACTGTTTGTGCATTTACAATATTCATTGATTTTTACCATTGAAAAACGTCCAGAAATGATTGAAGCTACTGACTGAATGAAAGTAGCTGGCATCTCACTCTCTTTGAATCTTCTTTATCATGCTAAGAGGAGCAGGAAAAAGCAAAAAATTTCAGACTTGCACCTTGCAATGCGGAGAAATTACTGTTTGTGCATTTACAATATTCATTGATTTTTGCCATTGAAAAACATCATGTTATTCATATACCAGAAATGTTTGAAGCTACTGACTGAATGAAAGGAGCTGGCATCTCACTCTCTTTGAATCTTCTTTATCATGCTAAGAGGAGCAGGAAAAAGCAAAAAATTTCAGACTTGCACCTTGCAATGCGGAGAAATTACTGTTTGTGCATTTACAATATTCATTGATTTTTGCCATTGAAAAACATCATGTTATTCATATACCAGAAATGTTTGAAGCTACTGACTGAATGAAAGGAACTGGCATCTCACTCTCTTTGAATCTTCTTTATCATGCTAAGAGGAGCAGGAAAAAGCAAAAAATTTCAGAATTGCACCTTGCAATGCGGAGAAATTACTGTTTGTGCATTTACAATATTCATTGATTTTTGCCATTGAAAAACGTCCAGAAATGATTGAAGGTACTGACTGAATGAAAGGAGCTGGCATCTCACTCTCTTTGAATCTTCTTTATCATTCTAAGAGGAGCAGGAAAAAGCAAAAAATTTCAGAATTGCACCTTGCAATGCGGAGAAATTACTGTTTGTGCATTTACAATATTCATTGATTTTTGCCATTGAAAAACGTCCAGAAATGATTGAAGCTACTGACTCAATGAATGGAGCTGGCATCTCACTCTCTTTGAATCTTCTTTATCATGCTAAGAGGAGCAGGAAAAAGCAAAAAATTTCAGAATTGCACCTTGCAATGCGGAGAAATTACAGTTTGTGCATTTACAATATTCATTGATTTTTGCCATTGAAAAACGTCCAGAAATGATTGAAGCTACTGACTGAATGAAAGGAGCTGGCATCTCACTCTCTTTGAATCTTCTTTATCATGCTAAGAGGAGCAGGAAAAAGCAAAAAATTTCAGAATTGCACCTTGCAATGCGGAGAAATTACTGTTTGTGCATTTACAATATTCATTGATTTTTGCCATTGAAAAACATGTTATTCATATACCAGAAATGTTTGAAGCTCCTGACTGAATGAAAGGAGCTGGCACCTCACTCTCTTTGAATCTTCTTTATCATGCTAAGAGGAGCAGGAAAAAGCAAAAAATTTCAGAATTGCACCTTGCAATGCGGAGAAATTACTGTTTGTGCATTTACAATATTCATTGATTTTTGCCATTGAAAAACGTCCAGAAATGATTGAAGCTACTGACTGAATGAAAGGAGCTGGCATCTCACTCTCTTTGAATCTTCTTTATTATGCTAAGAGGAGCAGGAAAAAGCAAAAAATTTCAGAATTGCACCTTGCAATGCGGAGAAATTACTGTTTGTGCATTTACAATATTCATTGATTTTTGCCATTGAAAAATGTCCAGAAATGATTGAAGCTACTGACTGAATGAAAGGAGCTGGCATCTCACTCTCTTTGAATCTTCTTTATCATGCTAAGAGGAGCAGGAAAAAACAAAAAATTTCAGAATTGCGCCTTGCAATGCGGAGAAATTACTGTTTGTGCATTTACAAAATTCATTGATTTTTGCCATTGAAAAACATCATGTTATTCATATACCAGAAATGATTGAAGCTACTGACTGAAGGAAAGGAGCTGGCATCTCACTCTCTTTGAATCTTCTTTATCATGCTAAGAGGAGCAGGAAAAAGCAAAAAATTTCAGAATTGCACCTTGCAATGCGGAGAAATTACTGTTTGTGCATTTACAATATTCATTGATTTTTGCCATTGAAAAACGTCCAGAAATGATTGAAGCTACTGACTGAATGAAAGGAGCTGGCATCTCACTCTCTTTGAATCTTCTTTATCATGCTAAGAGGAGCAGGAAAAAGCAAAAAATTTCAGAATTGCTCCTTGCAATGCGGAGAAATTACTGTTTGTGCATTTACAATATTCATTGATTTTTGCGATTGAAAAACATCATGTTATTCATATACCAGAAATGATTGAAGCTACTGACTGAATGAAAGGAGCTGGCATCTCATTCTCTTTGAATCTTCTTTATCATGCTAAGAGGAGCAGGAAAAAGTAAAAAATTTCAGAATTGCACCTTGCAATGCGGAGAAATTACTGTTTGTGCATTTACAATATTCAATGATTTTTGCCATTGAAAAACGTCCAGAAATGATTGAAGCTACTGACTGAATGAAAGGAGCTGGCATCTCACTCTCTTTGAATCTTGTTTATCATGCTAAGAGGAGCAGGAAAAAGCAAAAAATTTCAGAATTGCACCTTGCAATGCGGAGAAATTACTGTTTGTGCATTTACAATATTCATTGATTTTTGCCATTGAAAAACGTCCAGAAATGATTGAAGCTACTGACTGAATGAAAGGAGCTGGCATCTCACTCTCTTTGAATCTTCTTTATCATGCTAAGAGGAGCAGGAAAAAGACAAAAATTTCAGAATTGCACCTTGCAATGCGGAGAAATTACTGTTTGTGCATTTACAATATTCATTGATTTTTGCTATTGAAAAACATCATGTTATTCATATACCAGAAATGATTGAAGCTACTGACTGAATGAAAGGAGCTGGCATCTCACTCTCTTTGAATCTTCTTTATCATGCTAAGAGGAGCAGGAAAAAGCAAAAAATTTCAGAATTGCACCTTGCAATGCGGAGAAATTGCAGTTTGTGCATTTACAATATTCATTGATTTTTGCCATTGAAAAACGTCCAGAAATGATTGAAGCTACTGACTGAATGAAAGGAGCTGGCATCTCACTCTCTTTGAATCTTCTTTATCATGCTAAGAGGAGCAGGAAAAAGCAAAAAATTTCAGAATTGCACCTTGCAATGCGGAGAAATTACTGTTTGTGCATTTACAATATTCATTGATTTTTGCCATTGAAAAACATCATGTTATTCATATACCAGAAATGATTGAAGCTACTGACTGAATGAAAGGAGCTGGCATCTCACTCTCTTTGAATCTTCTTTATCATGCTAAGAGGAGCAGGAAAAAGCAAAAAATTTCAGAATTGCACCTTGCAATGCGGAGAAATTGCAGTTTGTGCATTTACAATATTCATTGATTTTTGCCATTGAAAAACGTCCAGAAATGATTGAAGCTACTGACTGAATGAAAGGAGCTGGCATCTCACTCTCTTTGAATCTTCTTTATCATGCTAAGAGGAGCAGGAAAAAGCAAAAAATTTCAGAATTGCACCTTGCAATGCGGAGAAATTACTGTTTGTGCATTTACAATATTCATTGATTTTTGCCATTGAAAATCGTCCAGAAATGATTGAAGCTACTGACTGAATGAAAGGAGCTGGCATCTCACTCTCTTTGAATCTTCTTTATCATGCTAAGAGGAGCAGGAAAAAGCAAAAAATTTCAGAATTGCACCTTGCAATGCGGAGAAATTACTGTTTGTGCATTTACAATATTCATTGATTTTTGCCATTGAAAAATGTCCAGAAATGATTGAAGCTACTGACTGAATGAAAGGAGCTGGCATCTCACTCTCTTTGAATCTTCTTTATCATGCTAAGAGGAGCAGGAAAAAGCAAAAAATTTCAGAATTGCGCCTTGCAATGCGGAGAAATTACTGTTTGTGCATTTACAAAATTCATTGATTTTTGCCATTGAAAAACATCATGTTATTCATATACCAGAAATGATTGAAGCTACTGACTGAAGGAAAGGATCTGGCATCTCACTCTCTTTGACTCTTCTTTGTCATGCTAAGAGGAGCAGGAAAAAGCAAAAAATTTCAGAATTGCACCTTGCAATGCGGAGAAATTACTGTTTGTGCATTTACAATATTCATTGATTTTTGCCATTGAAAAACGTCCAGAAATGATTGAAGCTACTGACTGAATGAAAGGAGCTGGCATCTCACTCTCTTTGAATCTTCTTTATCATGCTAAGAGGAGCAGGAAAAAGCAAAACATTTCAGAATTGCACCTTGCAATGCGGAGAAATTACTGTTTGTGCATTTACAATATTCATTGATTTTTGCGATTGAAAAACATCATGTTATTCATATACCAGAAATGATTGAAGCTACTGACTGAATGAAAGGAGCTGGCATCTCACTCTCTTTGAATCTTCTTTATCATGCTAAGAGGAGCAGGAAAAAGTAAAAAATTTCAGAATTGCACCTTGCAATGCGGAGAAATTACTGTTTGTGCATTTACAATATTCAATGATTTTTGCCATTGAAAAACGTCCAGAAATGATTGAAGCTACTGACTGAATGAAAGGAGCTGGCATCTCACTCTCTTTGAATCTTCTTTATCATGCTAAGAGGAGCAGGAAAAAGCAAAAAATTTCAGAATTGCACCTTGCAATGCGGAGAAATTACTATTTGTGCATTTACAATATTCATTGATTTTTGCCATTGAAAAACATCATGTTATTCATATACCAGAAATGATTGAAGCTACTGACTGAATGAAAGGAGCTGGCATCTCACTCTCTTTGAATCTTCTTTATCATGCTAAGAGGAGCAGGAAAAAGCAAAAAATTTCAGAATTGCACCTTGCAATGCGGAGAAATTGCAGTTTGTGCATTTACAATATTCATTGATTTTTGCCATTGAAAAACGTCCAGAAATGATTGAAGCTACTGACTGAATGAAAGGAGCTGGCATCTCACTCTCTTTGAATCTTCTTTATCATGCTAAGAGGAGCAGGAAAAAGCAAAAAATTTCAGAATTGCACCTTGCAATGCGGAGAAATTACTGTTTGTGCATTTACAATATTCATTGATTTTTGCCATTGAAAAACGTCCAGAAATGATTGAAGCTACTGACTGAATGAAAGGAGCTGGCATCTCACTCTCTTTGAATCTTCTTTATCATGCTAAGAGGAGCAGGAAAAAGCAAAAAATTTCAGAATTGCACCTTGCAATGCGGAGAAATTACTGTTTGTGCATTTACAATATTCATTGATTTTTGCCATTGAAAAACATCATGTTATTCATATACCAGAAATGTTTGAAGCTACTGACTGAATGAAAGGAGCTGGCATCTCACTCTCTTTGAATCTTCTTTATCATGCTAGAGCAGGAAAAAGCAAAAAATTTCAGAATTGCACCTTGCAATGCGGAGAAATTACTGTTTGTGCATTTACAATATTCAATGATTTTTGCCATTGAAAAACGTCCAGAAATGATTGAAGCTACTGACTGAATGAAAGGAGCTGGCATCTCACTCTCTTTGAATCTTCTTTATCATGCTAAGAGGAGCAGGAAAAAGCAAAAAATTTCAGAATTGCACCTTGCAATGCGGAGAAATTACTGTTTGTGCATTTACAATATTCATTGATTTTTGCCATTGAAAAACATCATGTTATTCATATACCAGAAATGATTGAAGCTACTGACTGAATGAAAGGAGCTGGCATCTCACTCTCTTTGAATCTTCTTTATCATGCTAAGAGGAGCAGGAAAAAGCAAAAAATTTCAGAATTGCACCTTGCAATGCGGAGAAATTGCAGTTTGTGCATTTACAATATTCATTGATTTTTGCCATTGAAAAACGTCCAGAAATGATTGAAGCTACTGACTGAATGAAAGGAGCTGGCATCTCACTCTCTTTGAATCTTCTTTATCATGCTAAGAGGAGCAGGAAAAAGCAAAAAATTTCAGAATTGCACCTTGCAATGCGGAGAAATTACTGTTTGTGCATTTACAATATTCATTGATTTTTGCCATTGAAAAACGTCCAGAAATGATTGAAGCTACTGACTGAATGAAAGGAGCTGGCATCTCACTCTCTTTGAATCTTCTTTATCATGCTAAGAGGAGCAGGAAAAAGCAAAAAATTTCAGAATTGCACCTTGCAATGCGGAGAAATTACTGTTTGTGCATTTACAATATTCATTGTTTTTTGCCATTGAAAAACGTCCAGAAATGATTGAAGCTACTGACTGAATGAAAGGAGCTGGCATCTCACTCTCTTTGAATCTTCTTTATCATGCTAGAGCAGGAAAAAGCAAAAAATTTCAGAATTGCACCTTGCAATGCGGAGAAATTACTGTTTGTGCATTTACAATATTCATTGATTTTTGCCATTGAAAAACGTCCAGAAATGATTGAAGCTACTGACTGAATGAAAGGAGCTGGCATCTCACTCTCTTTGAATCTTCTTTATCATGCTAAGAGGAGCAGGAAAAGGCAAAAAATTTCAGAATTGCACCTTGCAATGCGGAGAAATTACTGTTTGTGCATTTACAATATTCATTGATTTTTGCCATTGAAAAACATCATGTTATTCATATACCAGAAATGATTGAAGCTACTGACTGAATGAAAGGAGCTGGCATCTCATTCTCTTTGAATCTTCTTTATCATGCTAAGAGGAGCAGGAAAAAGTAAAAAATTTCAGAATTGCACCTTGCAATGCGGAGAAATTACTGTTTGTGCATTTACAATATTCAATGATTTTTGCCATTGAAAAACGTCCAGAAATGATTGAAGCTACTGACTGAATGAAAGGAGCTGGCATCTCACTCTCTTTGAATCTTGTTTATCATGCTAAGAGGAGCAGGAAAAAGCAAAAAATTTCAGAATTGCACCTTGCAATGCGGAGAAATTACTGTTTGTGCATTTACAATATTCATTGATTTTTGCCATTGAAAAACGTCCAGAAATGATTGAAGCTACTGACTGAATGAAAGGAGCTGGCATCTCACTCTCTTTGAATCTTCTTTATCATGCTAAGAGGAGCAGGAAAAAGCCAAAAATTTCAGAATTGCACCTTGCAATGCGGAGAAATTACTGTTTGTGCATTTACAATATTCATTGATTTTTGCTATTGAAAAACATCATGTTATTCATATACCAGAAATGATTGAAGCTACTGACTGAATGAAAGGAGCTGGCATCTCACTCTCTTTGAATCTTCTTTATCATGCTAAGAGGAGCAGGAAAAAGCAAAAAATTTCAGAATTGCACCTTGCAATGCGGAGAAATTGCAGTTTGTGCATTTACAATATTCATTGATTTTTGCCATTGAAAAACGTCCAGAAATGATTGAAGCTACTGACTGAATGAAAGGAGCTGGCATCTCACTCTCTTTGAATCTTCTTTATCATGCTAAGAGGAGCAGGAAAAAGCAAAAAATTTCAGAATTGCACCTTGCAATGCGGAGAAATTACTGTTTGTGCATTTACAATATTCATTGATTTTTGCCATTGAAAAACATCATGTTATTCATATACCAGAAATGATTGAAGCTACTGACTGAATGAAAGGAGCTGGCATCTCACTCTCTTTGAATCTTCTTTATCATGCTAAGAGGAGCAGGAAAAAGCAAAAAATTTCAGAATTGCACCTTGCAATGCGGAGAAATTGCAGTTTGTGCATTTACAATATTCATTGATTTTTGCCATTGAAAAACGTCCAGAAATGATTGAAGCTACTGACTGAATGAAAGGAGCTGGCATCTCACTCTCTTTGAATCTTCTTTATCATGCTAAGAGGAGCAGGAAAAAGCAAAACATTTCAGAATTGCACCTTGCAATGCGGAGAAATTACTGTTTGTGCATTTACAATATTCATTGATTTTTGCGATTGAAAAACATCATGTTATTCATATACCAGAAATGATTGAAGCTACTGACTGAATGAAAGGAGCTGGCATCTCACTCTCTTTGAATCTTCTTTATCATGCTAAGAGGAGCAGGAAAAAGTAAAAAATTTCAGAATTGCACCTTGCAATGCGGAGAAATTACTGTTTGTGCATTTACAATATTCAATGATTTTTGCCATTGAAAAACGTCCAGAAATGATTGAAGCTACTGACTGAATGAAAGGAGCTGGCATCTCACTCTCTTTGAATCTTCTTTATCATGCTAAGAGGAGCAGGAAAAAGCAAAAAATTTCAGAATTGCACCTTGCAATGCGGAGAAATTACTGTTTGTGCATTTACAATATTCATTGATTTTTGCCATTGAAAAACGTCCAGAAATGATTGAAGCTACTGACTGAATAAAAGGAGCTGGCATCTCACTCTCTTTGAATCTTCTTTATCATGCTAAGAGGAGCAGGAAAAAGCAAAAAATTTCAGAATTGCACCTTGCAATGCGGAGAAATTACTGTTTGTGCATTTACAATATTCATTGATTTTTGCCATTGAAAAATGTCCAGAAATGATTGAAGCTACTGACTGAATGAAAGGAGCTGGCATCTCACTCTCTTTGAATCTTCTTTATCATGCTAAGAGGAGCAGGAAAAAGCAAAAAATTTCAGAATTGCGCCTTGCAATGCGGAGAAATTACTGTTTGTGCATTTACAAAATTCATTGATTTTTGCCATTGAAAAACATCATGTTATTCATATACCAGAAATGATTGAAGCTACTGACTGAAGGAAAGGATCTGGCATCTCACTCTCTTTGAATCTTCTTTGTCATGCTAAGAGGAGCAGGAAAAAGCAAAAAATTTCAGAATTGCACCTTGCAATGCGGAGAAATTACTGTTTGTGCATTTACAATATTCATTGATTTTTGCCATTGAAAAACGTCCAGAAATGATTGAAGCTACTGACTGAATGAAAGGAGCTGGCATCTCACTCTCTTTGAATCTTCTTTATCATGCTAAGAGGAGCAGGAAAAAGCAAAACATTTCAGAATTGCACCTTGCAATGCGGAGAAATTACTGTTTGTGCATTTACAATATTCATTGATTTTTGCCATTGAAAAACATCATGTTATTCATATACCAGAAATGATTGAAGCTACTGACTGAATGAAAGGAGCTGGCATCTCACTCTCTTTGAATCTTCTTTATCATGCTAAGAGGAGCAGGAAAAAGCAAAAAATTTCAGAATTGCACCTTGCAATGCGGAGAAATTGCAGTTTGTACATTTACAATATTCATTGATTTTTGCCATTGAAAAACGTCCAGAAATGATTGAAGCTACTGACTGAATGAAAGGAGCTGGCATCTCACTCTCTTTGAATCTTCTTTATCATGCTAAGAGGAGCAGGAAAAAGCAAAAAATTTCAGAATTGCACCTTGCAATGCGGAGAAATTACTGTTTGTGCATTTACAATATTCATTGATTTTTGCCATTGAAAAACGTCCAGAAATGATTGAAGCTACTGACTGAATGAAAGGAGCTGGCATCTCACTCTCTTTGAATCTTCTTTATCATGCTAAGAGGAGCAGGAAAAAGCAAAAAATTTCAGAATTGCACCTTGCAATGCGGAGAAATTACTGTTTGTGCATTTACAATATTCATTGATTTTTGCCATTGAAAAACATCATGTTATTCATATACCAGAAATGTTTGAAGCTACTGACTGAATGAAAGGAGCTGGCATCTCACTCTCTTTGAATCTTCTTTATCATGCTAAGAGGAGCAGGAAAAAGCAAAAAATTTCAGAATTGCACCTTGCAATGCGGAGAAATTACTGTTTGTGCATTTACAATATTCATTGATTTTTGCCATTGAAAAACGTCCAGAAATGATTGAAGCTACTGACTGAATGAAAGGAGCTGGCATCTCACTCTCTTTGAATCTTCTTTATCATGCTAAGAGGAGCAGGAAAAGGCAAAAAATTTCAGAATTGCACCTTGCAATGCGGAGAAATTACTGTTTGTGCATTTACAATATTCATTGATTTTTGCCATTGAAAAACATCATGTTATTCATATACCAGAAATGATTGAAGCTACTGACTGAATGAAAGGAGCTGGCATCTCACTCTCTTTGAATCTTCTTTATCATGCTAAGAGGAGCAGGAAAAAGCAAAAAATTTCAGAATTGCACCTTGCAATGCGGAGAAATTACTGTTTGTGCATTTACAATATTCATTATTTTTGCCATTGAAAAACATCATGTTATTCATATACCAGAAATGATTGAAGCTACTGACTGAATGAAAGGAGCTGGCATCTCACTCTCTTTGAATCTTCTTTATCATGCTAAGAGGAGCAGGAAAAAGCAAAAAATTTCAGAATTGCACCTTGCAATGCGGAGAAATTACTGTTTGTGCATTTACAATATTCATTGATTTTTGCCATTGAAAAACGTCCAGAAATGATTGAAGCTACTGACTGAATGAAAGGAGCTGGCATCTCACTCTCTTTGAATCTTCTTTATCATGCTAAGAGGAGCAGGAAAAAGCAAAAAAATTCAGAATTGCACCTTGCAATGCGGAGAAATTACTGTTTGTGCATTTACAATATTCATTGATTTTTGCCATTGAAAAACATCATGTTATTCATATACCAGAAATGATTGAAGCTACTGACTGAATGAAAGGAGCTGGCATCTCACTCTCTTTGAATCTTCTTTTTCATGCTAAGAGGAGCAGGAAAAAGTAAAAAATTTCAGAATTGCACCTTGCAATGCGGAGAAATTACTGTTTGTGCATTTACAATATTCATTGATTTTTGCCATTGAAAAACGTCCAGAAATGATTGAAGCTACTGACTGAATGAAAGGAGCTGGCATCTCAGTCTCTTTGAATCTTCTTTATCATGCTAAGAGGAGCAGGAAAAAGCAAAAAATTTCAGAATTGCACCTTGCAATGCGGAGAAATTACTGCTTGTGCATTTACAATATTCATTGATTTTTGCCATTGAAAAACGTCCAGAAATGATTGAAGCTACTGACTGAATGAAAGGAGCTGGCATCTCACTCTCTTTGAATCTTCTTTATCATGCTAAGAGGAGCAGGAAAAAGCAAAAAATTTCAGAATTGCACCTTGCAATACGGAGAAATTACTGTTTGTGCATTTACAATATTCATTGATTTTTGCCATTGAAAAACGTCCAGAAATGATTGAAGCTACTGACTGAATGAAAGGAGCTGGCATCTCACTCTCTTTGAATCTTCTTTATCATGCTAAGAGGAGCAGGAAAAAGCAAAAAATTTCAGAATTGCACCTTGCAATGCGGAGAAATTACTGTTTGTGCATTTACAATATTCATTGATTTTTGCCATTGAAAAACGTCCATAAATGATTGAAGCTACTGACTGAATGAAAGGAGCTGGCATCTCACTCTCTTTGAATCTTCTTTATCATGCTAAGAGGAGCAGGAAAAAGCAAAAAATTTCAGAATTGCCCCTTGCAATGCGGAGAAATTACTGTTTGTGCATTTACAATATTCATTGATTTTTGCCGTTGAAAAACGTCCAGAAATGATTGAAGCTACTGACTGAATGAAAGGAGCTGGCATCTCACTCTCTTTGAATCTTCTTTATCATGCTAAGAGGAGCAGGAAAAAGCAAAAAATTTCAGAATTGCACCTTGCAATGCGGAGAAATTACTGTTTGTGCATTTACAATATTTATTGATTTTTGCCATTGAAAAACATCCAGAAATGATTGAAGCTACTGACTGAATGAAAGGAGCTGGCATCTCACTCTCTTTGAATCTTCTTTATCATGCTAAGAGGAGCAGGAAAAAGCAAAAAATTTCAGAATTGCACCTTGCAATGCGGAGAAATTACTGTTTGTGCATTTACAATATTCATTGATTTTTGCCATTGTTAAACATCATGTTATTCATATACCAGAAATGATTGAAGCTACTGACTGAATGAAAGGAGCTGGCATCTCACTCTCTTTGAATCTTCTTTATCATGATAAGAGGAGCAGGAAAAAGCAAAAAATTTCAGAATTGCACCTTGCAATGCGGAGAAATTACTGTTTGTGCATTTACAATATTCATTGATTTTTGCCATTGAAAAACGTCCAGAAATGTTTGAAGCTACTGACTGAATGAAAGGAGCTGGCATCTCACTCTCTTTGAATCTTCTTTATCATGCTAAGAGGAGCAGGAAAAAGCAAAAAATTTCAGAATTGCACCTTGCAATGCGGAGAAATTACTGTTTGTGCATTTACAATATTCATTGATTTTTGCCATTGAAAAACATCATGTTATTCATATACCAGAAATGATTGAAGCTACTGACTGAATGAAAGGAGCTGGCATCTCACTCTCTTTGAATCTTCTTTATCATGCTAAGAGGAGCAGGAAAAAGCAAAAAATTTCAGAATTGCACCTTGCAATGCGGAGAAATTACTGTTTGTGCATTTACAATATTCATTGATTTTTGCCTTTGAAAAACGTCCAGAAATGATTGAAGCTACTGACTGAATGAAAGGAGCTGGCATCTCACTCTCTTTGAATCTTCTTTATCATGCTAAGAGGAGCAGGAAAAAGCACAAAATTTCAGAATTGCACCTTGCAATGCGGAGAAATTACTGTTTGTGCATTTACAATATTCATTGATTTTTGCCATTGAAAAACATCATGTTATTCATATACCAGAAATGATTGAAGCTACTGACTGAATGAAAGGAGCTGGCATCTCACTCTCTTTGAATCTTCTTTTTCATGCTAAGATGAGCAGGAAAAAGTAAAAAATTTCAGAATTGCACCTTGCAATGCGGAGAAATTACTGTTTGTGCATTTACAATATTCATTGATTTTTGCCATTGAAAAACGTCCAGAAATGATTGAAGCTACTGACTGAATGAAAGGAGCTGGCATCTCAGTCTCTTTGAATCTTCTTTATCATGCTAAGAGGAGCAGGAAAAAGCAAAAAATTTCAGAATTGCACCTTGCAATGCGGAGAAATTACTGCTTGTGCATTTACAATATTCATTGATTTTTGCCATTGAAAAACGTCCAGAAATGATTGAAGCTACTGACTGAATGAAAGGAGCTGGCATCTCACTCTCTTTGAATCTTCTTTATCATGCTAAGAGGAGCAGGAAAAAGCAAAAAATTTCAGAATTGCACCTTGCAATACGGAGAAATTACTGTTTGTGCATTTACAATATTCATTGATTTTTGCCATTGAAAAACGTCCAGAAATGATTGAAGCTACTGACTGAATGAAAGGAGCTGGCATCTCACTCTGTTTGAATCTTCTTTATCATGCTAAGAGGAGCAGGAAAAAGCAAAAAATTTCAGAATTGCACCTTGCAATGCGGAGAAATTACTGTTTGTGCATTTACAATATTCATTGATTTTTGCCATTGAAAAACGTCCAGAAATGATTGAAGCTACTGACTGAATGAAAGGAGCTGGCATCTCACTCTCTTTGAATCTTCTTTACCATGCTAAGAGGAGCAGGAAAAAGCAAAAAATTTCAGAATTGCACCTTGCAATGCGGAGAAATTACTGTTTGTGCATTTACAATATTCATTGATTTTTGCCGTTGAAAAACGTCCAGAAATGATTGAAGCTACTGACTGAATGAAAGGAGCTGGCATCTCACTCTCTTTGAATCTTCTTTATCATGCTAAGAGGAGCAGGAAAAAGCAAAAAATTTCAGAATTGCACCTTGCAATGCGGAGAAATTACTGTTTGTGCATTTACAATATTCATTGATTTTTGCCATTGAAAAACATCCAGAAATGATTGAAGCTACTGACTGAATGAAAGGAGCTGGCATCTCACTCTCTTTGAATCTTCTTTATCATGCTAAGAGGAGCAGGAAAAAGCAAAAAATTTCAGAATTGCACCTTGCAATGCGGAGAAATTACTATTTGTGCATTTACAATATTCATTGATTTTTGCCATTGTTAAACATCATGTTATTCATATACCAGAAATGATTGAAGCTACTGACTGAATGAAAGGAGCTGGCATCTCACTCTCTTTGAATCTTCTTTATCATGCTAAGAGGAGCAGGAAAAAGCAAAAAATTTCAGAATTGCACCTTGCAATGCGGAGAAATTACTGTTTGTGCATTTACAATATTCATTGATTTTTGCCATTGAAAAACGTCCAGAAATGTTTGAAGCTACTGACTGAATGAAAGGAGCTGGCATCTCACTCTCTTTGAATCTTCTTTATCATGCTAAGAGGAGCAGGAAAAAGCAAAAAATTTCAGAATTGCACCTTGCAATGCGGAGAAATTACTGTTTGTGCATTTACAATATTCATTGATTTTTGCCATTGAAAAACGTCCAGAAATGATTGAAGCTACTGACTGAATGAAAGGAGCTGGCATCTCACTCTCTTTGAATCTTCTTTATCATGCTAAGAGGAGCAGGAAAAAGCAAAAAATTTCAGAATTGCACCTTGCAATGCGGAGAAATTACTGTTTGTGCATTTACAATATTCATTGATTTTTGCCATTGAAAAACATCATGTTATTCATATACCAGAAATGTTTGAAGCTACTGACTGAATGAAAGGAGCTGGCATCTCACTCTCTTTGAATCTTCTTTATCATGCTAAGAGGAGCAGGAAAAAGCAAAAAATTTCAGAATTGCACCTTGCCATGCGGAGAAATTACTGTTTGTGCATTTACAATATTCATTGATTTTTGCCATTGAAAAACGTCCAGAAATGATTGAAGCTACTGACTGAATGAAAGGAGCTGGCATCTCACTCTCTTTGAATCTTCTTTATCATGCTAAGAGGAGCAGGAAAAGGCAAAAAATTTCAGAATTGCACCTTGCAATGCGGAGAAATTACTGTTTGTGCATTTACAATATTCATTGATTTTTGCCATTGAAAAACATCATGTTATTCATATACCAGAAATGTTTGAAGCTACTGACTGAATGAAAGGAGCTGGCATCTCACTCTCTTTGAATCTTCTTTATCATGCTAAGAGGAGCAGGAAAAAGCAAAAAATTTCAGAATTGTGCATTTACAATATTCATTGATTTTTGCCATTGAAAAACATGTTTTTCATATACCAGAAATGTTTGAAGCTACTGACTGAATGAAAGGAGCTGGCATCTCACTCTCTTTGAATCTTCTTTATCATGCTAGGATTAGCAGGAAAAAGCAAAAAATTTCAGAATTGCACCTTGCAATGTGGAGATATTACTGTTTGTGCATTTACAATATTCATTGATTTTTGCCATTGAAAAACATGTTTTTCATATACCAGAAATGTTTGAAGCTACTGACTGAATGAAAGGAGCTGGCATCTCACTCTCTTTGAATCTTCTTTATCATGCTAGGATTAACAGGAAAAAGCAAAAAATTTCAGAATTGCACCTTGCAATGTGGAGATATTACTGTTTGTGCATTTACAATATTCATTGATTTTTGCCATTGAAAAACATGTTTTTCATATACCAGAAATGTTTGAGGCTACTGACTGAATGAAAGGAGCTGGCATCTCACTCTCTTTGAATCTTCTTTATCATGCTAGGATTAACAGGAAAAAGCTAAAAATTTCAGAATTGCACCGTGCAATGTTGAGATATTACTGTTTGTGCATTTACAATATTCATTGATTTTTGCCATTGAAAAACATGTTTTTCATATACCAGAAATGTTTGAAGCTACTGACTGAATGAAAGGAGCTGGCATCTCACTCTCTTTGAATCTTCTTTATCATGCTAGGATTAGCAGGAAAAAGCAAAAAATTTCAGAATTGCACCTTGCAATGTGGAGATATTACTGTTTGTGCATTTACAATATTCATTGATTTTTGCCATTGAAAAACATGTTTTTCATATACCAGAAATGTTTGAAGCTACTGACTGAATGAAAGGAGCTGGCATCTCACTCTCTTTGAATCTTCTTTATCATGCTAGGATTAACAGGAAAAAGCTAAAAATTTCATAATTGCACCGTGCAATGTGGAGATATTACTGTTTGTGCATTTACAATATTCATTGATTTTTGCCATTGAAAAACATGTTTTTCATATACCAGAAATGTTTGAAGCTACTGACTGAATGAAAGGAGCTGGCATCTCACTCTCTTTGAATCTTCTTTATCATGCTAGGATTAGCAGGAAAAAGCAAAAAATTTCAGAATTGCACCTTGCAATGTGGAGATATTACTGTTTGTGCATTTACAATATTCATTGATTTTTGCCATTGAAAAACATGTTTTTCATATACCAGAAATGTTTGAAGCTACTGACTGAATGAAAGGAGCTGGCATCTCACTCTCTTTGAATCTTCTTTATCATGCTAGGATTAACAGGAAAAAGCTAAAAATTTCAGAATTGCACCGTGCAATGTGGAGATATTACTGTTTGTGCATTTACAATATTCATTGATTTTTGCCATTGAAAAACATGTTTTTCATATACCAGAAATGTTTGAAGCTACTGACTGAATGAAAGGAGCTGGCATCTCACTCTCTTTGAATCTTCTTTATCATGCTAAGAGGAGCAGGAAAAAGCAAAAAATTTCAGAATTGCACCTTGCAATGCGGAGAAATTACTGTTTGTGCATTTACAATATTCATTGATTTTTGCCATTGAAAAACATCCAGAAATGATTGAAGCTACTGACTGAATGAAAGGAGCTGGCATCTCACTCTCTTTGAATCTTCTTTATCATGCTAAGAGGAGCAGGAAAAAGCAAAAAATTTCAGAATTGCACCTTGCAATGCGGAGAAATTACTGTTTGTGCATTTACAATATTCATTGATTTTTGCCATTGAAAAACGTCCAGAAATGATTGAAGCTACTGACTGAATGAAAGGAGCTGGCATCTCAGTCTCTTTGAATCTTCTTTATCATGCTAAGAGGAGCAGGAAAAAGCAAAAAATTTCAGAATTGCACCTTGCAATGCGGAGAAATTACTGTTTGTGCATCTACAATATTCATTGATTTTTGCCGTTGAAAAACGTCCAGAAATGATTGAAGCTACTGACTGAATGAAAGGAGCTGGCATCTCACTCTCTTTGAGTCTTCTTTACCATGCTAAGAGGAGCAGGAAAAAGCAAAAAATTTCAGAATTGCACCTTGCAATGCGGAGAAATTACTGTTTGTGCATTTACAATATTCATTGATTTTTGCCATTGAAAAACGTCCAGAAATGATTGAAGCTACTGACTGAATGAAAGGAGCTGGCATCTCACTCTCTTTGAATCTTCTTTATCATGCTAAGAGGAGCAGGAAAAAGCAAAAAATTTCAGAATTGCACCTTGCAATGTGGAGATATTACTGTTTGTGCATTTACAATATTCATTGATTTTTGCCATTGAAAAACATGTTTTTCATATACCAGAAATGTTTGAAGCTACTGACTGAATGAAAGGAGCTGGCATCTCACTCTCTTTGAATCTTCTTTATCATGCTAGGATTAACAGGAAAAAGCAAAAAATTTCAGAATTGCACCTTGCAATGTGGAGATATTACTGTTTGTGCATTTACAATATTCATTGATTTTTGCCATTGAAAAACGTTTTTCATATACCAGAAATGTTTGAAGCTACTGACTGAATGAAAGGAGCTGGCATCTCACTCTCTTTGAATCTTCTTTATCATGCTAGGATTAACAGGAAAAAGCTAAAAATTTCAGAATTGCACCGTGCAATGTTGAGATATTACTGTTTGTGCATTTACAATATTCATTGATTTTTGCCATTGAAAAACATGTTTTTCATATACCAGAAATGTTTGAAGCTACTGACTGAATGAAAGGAGCTGGCATCTCACTCTCTTTGAATCTTCTTTATCATGCTAGGATTAGCAGGAAAAAGCAAAAAATTTCAGAATTGCACCTTGCAATGTGGAGTTATTACTGTTTGTGCATTTACAATATTCATTGATTTTTGCCATTGAAAAACATGTTTTTCATATACCAGAAATGTTTGAAGCTACTGACTGAATGAAAGGAGCTGGCATCTCACTCTCTTTGAATCTTCTTTATCATGCTAGGATTAACAGGAAAAAGCTAAAAATTTCATAATTGCACCGTGCAATGTGGAGATATTACTGTTTGTGCATTTACAATATTCATTGATTTTTGCCATTGAAAAACATGTTTTTCATATACCAGAAATGTTTGAAGCTACTGACTGAATGAAAGGAGCTGGCATCTCACTCTCTTTGAATCTTCTTTATCATGCTAGGATTAGCAGGAAAAAGCAAAAAATTTCAGAATTGCACCTTGCAATGTGGAGATATTACTGTTTGTGCATTTACAATATTCATTGATTTTTGCCATTGAAAAACATGTTTTTCATATACCAGAAATGTTTGAAGCTACTGACTGAATGAAAGGAGCTGGCATCTCACTCTCTTTGAATCTTCTTTATCATGCTAGGATTAACAGGAAAAAGCTAAAAATTTCAGAATTGCACCGTGCAATGTGGAGATATTACTGTTTGTGCATTTACAATATTCATTGATTTTTGCCATTGAAAAACATGTTTTTCATATACCAGAAATGTTTGAAGCTACTGACTGAATGAAAGGAGCTGGCATCTCACTCTCTTTGAATCTTCTTTATCATGCTAGGATTAGCAGGAAAAAGCAAAAAATTTCAGAATTGCACCTTGCAATGTGGAGATATTACTGTTTGTGCATTTACAATATTCATTGATTTTTGCCATTGAAAAACATGTTTTTCATATACCAGAAATGTTTGAAGCTACTGACTGAATGAAAGGAGCTGGCATCTCACTCTCTTTGAATCTTCTTTATCATGCTAGGATTAACAGGAAAAAGCTAAAAATTTCAGAATTGCACCGTGCAATGTGGAGATATTACTGTTTGTGCATTTACAATATTCATTGATTTTTGCCATTGAAAAACATGTTTTTCATATACCAGAAATGTTTGAAGCTACTGACTGAATGAAAGGAGCTGGCATCTCACTCTCTTTGAATCTTCTTTATCATGCTAAGAGGAGCAGGAAAAAGCAAAAAATTTCAGAATTGCACCTTGCAATGCGGAGAAATTACTGTTTGTGCATTTACAATATTCATTGATTTTTGCCATTGAAAAACATCCAGAAATGATTGAAGCTACTGACTGAATGAAAGGAGCTGGCATCTCACTCTCTTTGAATCTTCTTTATCATGCTAAGAGGAGCAGGAAAAAGCAAAAAATTTCAGAATTGCACCTTGCAATGCGGAGAAATTACTGTTTGTGCATTTACAATATTCATTGATTTTTGCCATTGAAAAACGTCCAGAAATGATTGAAGCTACTGACTGAATGAAAGGAGCTGGCATCTCAGTCTCTTTGAATCTTCTTTATCATGCTAAGAGGAGCAGGAAAAAGCAAAAAATTTCAGAATTGCACCTTGCAATGCGGAGAAATTACTGTTTGTGCATCTACAATATTCATTGATTTTTGCCGTTGAAAAACGTCCAGAAATGATTGAAGCTACTGACTGAATGAAAGGAGCTGGCATCTCACTCTCTTTGAGTCTTCTTTACCATGCTAAGAGGAGCAGGAAAAAGCAAAAAATTTCAGAATTGCACCTTGCAATGCGGAGAAATTACTGTTTGTGCATTTACAATATTCATTGATTTTTGCCATTGAAAAACGTCCAGAAATGATTGAAGCTACTGACTGAATGAAAGGAGCTGGCATCTCACTCTCTTTGAATCTTCTTTATCATGCTAAGAGGAGCAGGAAAAAGCAAAAAATTTCAGAATTGCACCTTGCAATGTGGAGATATTACTGTTTGTGCATTTACAATATTCATTGATTTTTGCCATTGAAAAACATGTTTTTCATATACCAGAAATGTTTGAAGCTACTGACTGAATGAAAGGAGCTGGCATCTCACTCTCTTTGAATCTTCTTTATCATGCTAGGATTAACAGGAAAAAGCAAAAAATTTCAGAATTGCACCTTGCAATGTGGAGATATTACTGTTTGTGCATTTACAATATTCATTGATTTTTGCCATTGAAAAACGTTTTTCATATACCAGAAATGTTTGAAGCTACTGACTGAATGAAAGGAGCTGGCATCTCACTCTCTTTGAATCTTCTTTATCATGCTAGGATTAACAGGAAAAAGCTAAAAATTTCAGAATTGCACCGTGCAATGTTGAGATATTACTGTTTGTGCATTTACAATATTCATTGATTTTTGCCATTGAAAAACATGTTTTTCATATACCAGAAATGTTTGAAGCTACTGACTGAATGAAAGGAGCTGGCATCTCACTCTCTTTGAATCTTCTTTATCATGCTAGGATTAGCAGGAAAAAGCAAAAAATTTCAGAATTGCACCTTGCAATGTGGAGTTATTACTGTTTGTGCATTTACAATATTCATTGATTTTTGCCATTGAAAAACATGTTTTTCATATACCAGAAATGTTTGAAGCTACTGACTGAATGAAAGGAGCTGGCATCTCACTCTCTTTGAATCTTCTTTATCATGCTAGGATTAACAGGAAAAAGCTAAAAATTTCATAATTGCACCGTGCAATGTGGAGATATTACTGTTTGTGCATTTACAATATTCATTGATTTTTGCCATTGAAAAACATGTTTTTCATATACCAGAAATGTTTGAAGCTACTGACTGAATGAAAGGAGCTGGCATCTCACTCTCTTTGAATCTTCTTTATCATGCTAGGATTAGCAGGAAAAAGCAAAAAATTTCAGAATTGCACCTTGCAATGTGGAGATATTACTGTTTGTGCATTTACAATATTCATTGATTTTTGCCATTGAAAAACATGTTTTTCATATACCAGAAATGTTTGAAGCTACTGACTGAATGAAAGGAGCTGGCATCTCACTCTCTTTGAATCTTCTTTATCATGCTAGGATTAACAGGAAAAAGCTAAAAATTTCAGAATTGCACCGTGCAATGTGGAGATATTACTGTTTGTGCATTTACAATATTCATTGATTTTTGCCATTGAAAAACATGTTTTTCATATACCAGAAATGTTTGAAGCTACTGACTGAATGAAAGGAGCTGGCATCTCACTCTCTTTGAATCTTCTTTATCATGCTAGGATTAGCAGGAAAAAGCAAAAAATTTCAGAATTGCACCTTGCAATGTGGAGATATTACTGTTTGTGCATTTACAATATTCATTGATTTTTGCCATTGAAAAACATGTTTTTCATATACCAGAAATGTTTGAAGCTACTGACTGAATGAAAGGAGCTGGCATCTCACTCTCTTTGAATCTTCTTTATCATGCTAGGATTAACAGGAAAAAGCAAAAAATTTCAGAATTGCACCTTGCAATGTGGAGATATTACTGTTTGTGCATTTACAATATTCATTGATTTTTGCCATTGAAAAACATGTTTTTCATATACCAGAAATGTTTGAGGCTACTGACTGAATGAAAGGAGCTGGCATCTCACTCTCTTTGAATCTTCTTTATCATGCTAGGATTAACAGGAAAAAGCAAAAAATTTCAGAATTGCACCTTGCAATGCGGAGAAATTACTGTTTGTGCATTTACAATATTCATTGATTTTTGCCATTGAAAAACGTCCAGAAATGATTGAAGCTACTGACTGAATGAAAGGAGCTGGCATCTCAGTCTCTTTGAATCTTCTTTATCATGCTAAGAGGAGCAGGAAAAAGCAAAAAATTTCAGAATTGCACCTTGCAATGCGGAGAAATTACTGTTTGTGCATCTACAATATTCATTGATTTTTGCCGTTGAAAAACGTCCAGAAATGATTGAAGCTACTGACTGAATGAAAGGAGCTGGCATCTCACTCTCTTTGAGTCTTCTTTACCATGCTAAGAGGAGCAGGAAAAAGCAAAAAATTTCAGAATTGCACCTTGCAATGCGGAGAAATTACTGTTTGTGCATTTACAATATTCATTGATTTTTGCCATTGAAAAACGTCCAGAAATGATTGAAGCTACTGACTGAATGAAAGGAGCTGGCATCTCACTCTCTTTGAATCTTCTTTATCATGCTAAGAGGAGCAGGAAAAAGCAAAAAATTTCAGAATTGCACCTTGCAATGTGGAGATATTACTGTTTGTGCATTTACAATATTCATTGATTTTTGCCATTGAAAAACATGTTTTTCATATACCAGAAATGTTTGAAGCTACTGACTGAATGAAAGGAGCTGGCATCTCACTCTCTTTGAATCTTCTTTATCATGCTAGGATTAACAGGAAAAAGCAAAAAATTTCAGAATTGCACCTTGCAATGTGGAGATATTACTGTTTGTGCATTTACAATATTCATTGATTTTTGCCATTGAAAAACGTTTTTCATATACCAGAAATGTTTGAAGCTACTGACTGAATGAAAGGAGCTGGCATCTCACTCTCTTTGAATCTTCTTTATCATGCTAGGATTAACAGGAAAAAGCTAAAAATTTCAGAATTGCACCGTGCAATGTTGAGATATTACTGTTTGTGCATTTACAATATTCATTGATTTTTGCCATTGAAAAACATGTTTTTCATATACCAGAAATGTTTGAAGCTACTGACTGAATGAAAGGAGCTGGCATCTCACTCTCTTTGAATCTTCTTTATCATGCTAGGATTAGCAGGAAAAAGCAAAAAATTTCAGAATTGCACCTTGCAATGTGGAGTTATTACTGTTTGTGCATTTACAATATTCATTGATTTTTGCCATTGAAAAACATGTTTTTCATATACCAGAAATGTTTGAAGCTACTGACTGAATGAAAGGAGCTGGCATCTCACTCTCTTTGAATCTTCTTTATCATGCTAGGATTAACAGGAAAAAGCTAAAAATTTCATAATTGCACCGTGCAATGTGGAGATATTACTGTTTGTGCATTTACAATATTCATTGATTTTTGCCATTGAAAAACATGTTTTTCATATACCAGAAATGTTTGAAGCTACTGACTGAATGAAAGGAGCTGGCATCTCACTCTCTTTGAATCTTCTTTATCATGCTAGGATTAGCAGGAAAAAGCAAAAAATTTCAGAATTGCACCTTGCAATGTGGAGATATTACTGTTTGTGCATTTACAATATTCATTGATTTTTGCCATTGAAAAACATGTTTTTCATATACCAGAAATGTTTGAAGCTACTGACTGAATGAAAGGAGCTGGCATCTCACTCTCTTTGAATCTTCTTTATCATGCTAGGATTAACAGGAAAAAGCTAAAAATTTCAGAATTGCACCGTGCAATGTGGAGATATTACTGTTTGTGCATTTACAATATTCATTGATTTTTGCCATTGAAAAACATGTTTTTCATATACCAGAAATGTTTGAAGCTACTGACTGAATGAAAGGAGCTGGCATCTCACTCTCTTTGAATCTTCTTTATCATGCTAGGATTAGCAGGAAAAAGCAAAAAATTTCAGAATTGCACCTTGCAATGTGGAGATATTACTGTTTGTGCATTTACAATATTCATTGATTTTTGCCATTGAAAAACATGTTTTTCATATACCAGAAATGTTTGAAGCTACTGACTGAATGAAAGGAGCTGGCATCTCACTCTCTTTGAATCTTCTTTATCATGCTAGGATTAACAGGAAAAAGCAAAAAATTTCAGAATTGCACCTTGCAATGTGGAGATATTACTGTTTGTGCATTTACAATATTCATTGATTTTTGCCATTGAAAAACATGTTTTTCATATACCAGAAATGTTTGAGGCTACTGACTGAATGAAAGGAGCTGGCATCTCACTCTCTTTGAATCTTCTTTATCATGCTAGGATTAACAGGAAAAAGCTAAAAATTTCAGAATTGCACCGTGCAATGTTGAGATATTACTGTTTGTGCATTTACAATATTCATTGATTTTTGCCATTGAAAAACATGTTTTTCATATACCAGAAATGTTTGAAGCTACTGACTGAATGAAAGGAGCTGGCATCTCACTCTCTTTGAATCTTCTTTATCATGCTAGGATTAGCAGGAAAAAGCAAAAAATTTCAGAATTGCACCTTGCAATGTGGAGATATTACTGTTTGTGCATTTACAATATTCATTGATTTTTGCCATTGAAAAACATGTTTTTCATATACCAGAAATGTTTGAAGCTACTGACTGAATGAAAGGAGCTGGCATCTCACTCTCTTTGAATCTTCTTTATCATGCTAGGATTAACAGGAAAAAGCTAAAAATTTCATAATTGCACCGTGCAATGTGGAGATATTACTGTTTGTGCATTTACAATATTCATTGATTTTTGCCATTGAAAAACATGTTTTTCATATACCAGAAATGTTTGAAGCTACTGACTGAATGAAAGGAGCTGGCATCTCACTCTCTTTGAATCTTCTTTATCATGCTAGGATTAGCAGGAAAAAGCAAAAAATTTCAGAATTGCACCTTGCAATGTGGAGATATTACTGTTTGTGCATTTACAATATTCATTGATTTTTGCCATTGAAAAACATGTTTTTCATATACCAGAAATGTTTGAAGCTACTGACTGAATGAAAGGAGCTGGCATCTCACTCTCTTTGAATCTTCTTTATCATGCTAGGATTAACAGGAAAAAGCTAAAAATTTCAGAATTGCACCGTGCAATGTGGAGATATTACTGTTTGTGCATTTACAATATTCATTGATTTTTGCCATTGAAAAACATGTTTTTCATATACCAGAAATGTTTGAAGCTACTGACTGAATGAAAGGAGCTGGCATCTCACTCTCTTTGAATCTTCTTTATCATGCTAAGAGGAGCAGGAAAAAGCAAAAAATTTCAGAATTGCACCTTGCAATGCGGAGAAATTACTGTTTGTGCATTTACAATATTCATTGATTTTTGCCATTGAAAAACATCCAGAAATGATTGAAGCTACTGACTGAATGAAAGGAGCTGGCATCTCACTCTCTTTGAATCTTCTTTATCATGCTAAGAGGAGCAGGAAAAAGCAAAAAATTTCAGAATTGCACCTTGCAATGCGGAGAAATTACTGTTTGTGCGTTTACAATATTCATTGATTTTTGCCATTGAAAAACGTCCAGAAATGATTGAAGCTACTGACTGAATGAAAGGAGCTGGCATCTCAGTCTCTTTGAATCTTCTTTATCATGCTAAGAGGAGCAGGAAAAAGCAAAAAATTTCAGAATTGCACCTTGCAATGCGGAGAAATTACTGTTTGTGCATCTACAATATTCATTGATTTTTGCCGTTGAAAAACGTCCAGAAATGATTGAAGCTACTGACTGAATGAAAGGAGCTGGCATCTCACTCTCTTTGAGTCTTCTTTACCATGCTAAGAGGAGCAGGAAAAAGCAAAAAATTTCAGAATTGCACCTTGCAATGCGGAGAAATTACTGTTTGTGCATTTACAATATTCATTGATTTTTGCCATTGAAAAACGTCCAGAAATGATTGAAGCTACTGACTGAATGAAAGGAGCTGGCATCTCACTCTCTTTGAATCTTCTTTATCATGCTAAGAGGAGCAGGAAAAAGCAAAAAATTTCAGAATTGCACCTTGCAATGCGGAGAAATTACTGTTTGTGCATTTACAATATTCATTGATTTTTGCCATTGAAAAACATCATGTTATTCATATACCAGAAATGATTGAAGCTACTGACTGAATGAAAGGAGCTGTCATATCACTCTCTTTGAATCTTCTTTATCATGCTAAGTGGAGCAGGAAAAAGCAAAAAATTTCAGAATTGCACCTTTCAATGCGGAGAAATTACTGTTTGTGCATTTACAATATTCATTGATTTTTGCCATTGAAAAACGTCCAGAAATGATTGAAGCTACTGACTGAATGAAAGGAGCTGGCATCTCACTCTCTGAATCTTCTTTATCATGCTAAGAGGAGCAGGAAAAAGCAAAACATTTCAGAATTGCACCTTGCAATGCGGAGAAATTACTGTTTGTGCATTTACAATATTCATTGATTTTTGCCATTGAAAAACGTCCAGAAATGATTGAAGCTACTGACTGAATGAAAGGAGCTCTCATCTCACTCTCTTTGAATCTTCTTTATCATGCTAAGAGGAGCAGGAAAAAGCAAAAAATTTCAGAATTGCACCTTGCAATGCGGAGAAATTACTGTTTGTGCATTTACAATATTCATTGATTTTTGCCATTGAAAAACATCATGTTATTCATATACCAGAAATGTTTGAAGCTACTGACTGAATGAAAGGAGCTGGCATCTCACTCTCTTTGAATCTTCTTTATCATGCTAAGAGGAGCAGGAAAAAGCAAAAAATTTCAGAATTGCACCTTCAATGCGGAGAAATTACTGTTTGTGCATTTACAATATTCATTGATTTTTGCCATTGAAAAACGTCCAGAAATGATTGAAGCTACTGACTGAATGAAAGGAGCTGGCATCTCACTCTCTTTGAATCTTCTTTATCATGCTAAGAGGAGCAGGAAAAAGCAAAAAATTTCAGAATTGCACCTTGCAATGCGGAGATATTACTGTTTGTGCATTTACAATATTCATTAATTTTTGCCATTGAAAAACATCATGTTATTCATATACCAGAAATGATTGAAGCTACTGACTGAATGAAAGGAGCTGGCATCTCACTCTCTTTGAATCTTCTTTATCATGCTAAGAGGAGCAGGAAAAAGCAAAAAATTTCAGAATTGCACCTTGCAATGCGGAGAAATTACTGTTTGTGCATTTACAATATTCATTGATTTTTGCCATTGAAAAACATCATGTTATTCATATACCAGAAATGTTTGAAGCTACTGACTGAATGAAAGGAGCTGGCATCTCACTCTCTTTGAATCTTCTTTATCATACTAAGAGGAGCAGGAAAAAGCAAAAAATTTCAGAATTGCACCTTGCAATGCGGAGAAATTACTGTTTGTGCATTTACAATATTCATTGATTTTTGCCATTGAAAAACGTCCAGAAATGATTGAAGCTACTGACTGAATGAAAGGAGCTGGCATCTCACTCTCTTTGAATCTTCTTTATCATGCTAAGAGGAGCAGGAAAAAGCAAAAAATTTCAGAATTGCACCTTGCAATGCGGAGAAATTACTGTTTGTGCATTTACAATATTCATTGATTTTTGCCATTGAAAAACATCATGTTATTCATATACCAGAAATGATTGAAGCTACTGACTGAATGAAAGGAGCTGGCATATCACTCTCTTTGAATCTTCTTTATCATGCTAAGAGGAGCAGGAAAAAGCAAAAAATTTCAGAATTGCACCTTGCAATGCGGAGAAATTACTGTTTGTGCATTTACAATATTCATTGATTTTTGCCATTGAAAAACGTCCAGAAATGATTGAAGCTACTGACTGAATGAAAGGAGCTGGCATCTCACTCTCTGAATCTTCTTTATCATGCTAAGAGGAGCAGGAAAAAGCAAAACATTTCAGAATTGCACCTTGCAATGCGGAGAAATTACTGTTTGTGCATTTACAATATTCATTGATTTTTGCCATTGAAAAATGTCCAGAAATGATTGAAGCTACTGACTGAATGAAAGGAGCTCTCATCTCACTCTCTTTGAATCTTCTTTATCATGCTAAGAGGAGCAGGAAAAAGCAAAAAATTTCAGAATTGCACCTTGCAATGCGGAGAAATTACTGTTTGTGCATTTACAATATTCATTGATTTTTGCCATTGAAAAACATCATGTTATTCATATACCAGAAATGTTTGAAGCTACTGACTGAATGAAAGGAGCTGGCATCTCACTCTCTTTGAATCTTCTTTATCATGCTAAGAGGAGCAGGAAAAAGCAAAAAATTTCAGAATTGCACCTTCAATGCGGAGAAATTACTGTTTGTGCATTTACAATATTCATTGATTTTTGCCATTGAAAAACGTCCAGAAATGATTGAAGCTACTGACTGAATGAAAGGAGCTGGCATCTCACTCTCTTTGAATCTTCTTTATCATGCTAAGAGGAGCAGGAAAAAGCAAAAAATTTCAGAATTGCACCTTGCAATGCGGAGATATTACTGTTTGTGCATTTACAATATTCATTAATTTTTGCCATTGAAAAACATCATGTTATTCATATACCAGAAATGATTGAAGCTACTGACTGAATGAAAGGAGCTGGCATCTCACTCTCTTTGAATCTTCTTTATCATGCTAAGAGGAGCAGGAAAAAGCAAAAAATTTCAGAATTGCACCTTGCAATGCGGAGAAATTACTGTTTGTGCATTTACAATATTCATTGATTTTTGCCATTGAAAAACATCATGTTATTCATATACCAGAAATGTTTGAAGCTACTGACTGAATGAAAGGAGCTGGCATCTCACTCTCTTTGAATCTTCTTTACCATACTAAGAGGAGCAGGAAAAAGCAAAAAATTTCAGAATTGCACCTTGCAATGCGGAGAAATTACTGTTTGTGCATTTACAATATTCATTGATTTTTGCCATTGAAAAACGTCCAGAAATGATTGAAGCTACTGACTGAATGAAAGGAGCTGGCATCTCACTCTCTTTGAATCTTCTTTATCATGCTAAGAGGAGCAGGAAAAAGCAAAAAATTTCAGAATTGCACCTTGCAATGCGGAGAAATTACTGTTTGTGCATTTACAATATTCATTGATTTTTGCCATTGAAAAACGTCCAGAAATGATTGAAGCTACTGACTGAATGAAAGGAGCTGGCATCTCACTCTCTTTGAATCTTCTTTATCATGCTAAGAGGAGCAGGAAAAAGCAAAAATTTCAGAATTGCACCTTGCAATGCGGAGAAATTACTGTTTGTGCATTTACAATATTCATTGATTTTTGCCATTGAAAAACATCATGTTATTCATATACCAGAAATGTTTGAAGCTACTGACTGAATGAAAGGAGCTGGCATCTCACTCTCTTTGAATCTTCTTTATCATGCTAAGAGGAGCAGGAAAAAGCAAAAAATTTCAGAATTGCACCTTGCAATGCGAAGAAATTACTGTTTGTGCATTTACAATATTCATTGATTTTTGCCATTGAAAAACATCATGTTATTCATATACCAGAAATGTTTGAAGCTACTGACTGAATGAAAGGAGCTGGCATCTCACTCTCTTTGAATCTTCTTTATCATGCTAAGAGGAGCAGGAAAAAGCAAAAAATTTCAGAATTGCACCATGCAATGCGGAGAAATTACTGTTTGTGCATTTACAATATTCATTGATTTTTGCCATTGAAAAACGTCCAGAAATGATTGAAGCTACTGACTGAATGAAAGGAGCTGGCATCTCACTCTCTTTGAATCTTCTTTATCATGCTAAGAGGAGCAGGAAAAAGCAAAAAAATTCAGAATTGCACCTTCCAATGCGGAGAAATTACTGTTTGTGCATTTACAATATTCATTGATTTTTGCCATTGAAAAACATCATGTTATTCATATACCAGAAATGATTGAAGCTACTGACTGAATGAAAGGAGCTGGCATCTCACGCTCTTTGAATCTTCTTTTTCATGCTAAGAGGAGCAGGAAAAAGCAAAACATTTCAGAATTGCACCTTGCAATGCGGAGAAATTACTGTTTGTGCATTTACAATATTCATTGATTTTTGCCATTGAAAAACGTCCAGAAATGATTGAAGCTACTAACTGAATGAAAGGAGCTGGCATCTCACTCTCTTTGAATCTTCTTTATCATGCTAAGAGGAGCAGGAAAAAGCAAAAAATTTCAGAATTGCACCTTGCAATGCGGAGAAATTACTGCTTGTGCATTTACAATATTCATTGATTTTTGCCATTGAAAAACGTCCAGAAATGATTGAAGCTACTGACTGAATGAAAGGAGCTGGCATCTCACTCTCTTTGAGTCTTCTTTATCATGCTAAGAGGAGCAGGAAAAAGCAAAAAATTTCAGAATTGCACCTTGCAATGCGGAGAAATTACTGTTTGTGCATTTACAATATTCATTGATTTTTGCCATTGAAAAACGTCCAGAAATGATTAAAGCTACTGACTGAATGAAAGGAGCTGGCATCTCACTCTCTTTGAATCTTCTTTATCATGCTAAGAGGAGCAGGAAAAAGCAAAAAATTTCAGAATTGCACCTTGCAATGCGGAGAAATTACTGTTTGTGCATTTACAATATTCATTGATTTTTGCTATTGAAAAACGTCCAGAAATGATTGAAGCTACTGACTGAATGAAAGGAGCTGGCATCTCACTCTCTTTGAATCTTCTTTATCATGCTAAGAGGAGCAGGAAAAAGCAAAAAATTTCAGAATTGCACCTTGCAATGCGGAGAAATTACTGTTTGTGCATTTACAATATTCATTGATTTTTGCCGTTGAAAAACGTCCAGAAATGATTGAAGCTACTGACTGAATGAAAGGAGCTGGCATCTCATTCTCTTTGAATCTTCTTTATCATGCTAAGAGGAGCAGGAAAAAGCAAAAAATTTCAGAATTGCACCTTGCAATGCGGAGAAATTACTGTTTGTGCATTTACAATATTCATTGATTTTTGCCATTGAAAAACGTCCAGAAATGATTGAAGCTACTGACTGAATGAAAGGAGCTGGCATCTCACTCTCTTTGAATCTTCTTTATCATGCTAAGAGGAGCAGGAAAAAGCAAAAAATTTCAGAATTGCACCTTGCAATGCGGAGAAATTACTGTTTGTGCATTTACAATATTCATTGATTTTTGCCATTGAAAAACATCATGTTATTCATATTCCAGAAATGTTTGAAGCTACTGACTGAATGAAAGGAGCTGGCATCTCACTCTCTTTGAATCTTCTTTATCATGCTAAGAGGAGCAGGAAAAAGCAAAAAATTTCAGAATTGCACCTTGCAATGCGGAGAAATTACTGTTTGTGCATTTACAATATTCATTAATTTTTGCCATTGAAAAACGTCCAGAAATGATTGAAGCTACTGACTGAATGAAAGGAGCTCTCATCTCACTCTCTTTGAATCTTCTTTATCATGCTAAGAGGAGCAGGAAAAAGCAAAAAATTTCAGAATTGCACCTTGCAATGCGGAGAAATTACTGTTTGTGCATTTACAATATTCATTGATTTTTGCCATTGAAAAACATCATGTTATTCATATACCAGAAATGTTTGAAGCTACTGACTGAATGAAAGGAGCTGGCATCTCACTCTCTTTGAATCTTCTTTATCATGCTAAGAGGAGCAGGAAAAAGCAAAAAATTTCAGAATTGCACCTTCAATGCGGAGAAATTACTGTTTGTGCATTTACAATATTCATTGATTTTTGCCATTGAAAAACGTCCAGAAATGATTGAAGCTACTGACTGAATGAAAGGAGCTGGCATCTCACTCTCTTTGAATCTTCTTTATCATGCTAAGAGGAGCAGGAAAAAGCAAAAAATTTCAGAATTGCACCTTGCAATGCGGAGATATTACTGTTTGTGCATTTACAATATTCATTAATTTTTGCCATTGAAAAACATCATGTTATTCATATACCAGAAATGATTGAAGCTACTGACTGAATGAAAGGAGCTGGCATCTCACTCTCTTTGAATCTTCTTTATCATGCTAAGAGGAGCAGGAAAAAGCAAAAAATTTCAGAATTGCACCTTGCAATGCGGAGAAATTACTGTTTGTGCATTTACAATATTCATTGATTTTTGCCATTGAAAAACATCATGTTATTCATATACCAGAAATGTTTGAAGCTACTGACTGAATGAAAGGAGCTGGCATCTCACTCTCTTTGAATCTTCTTTATCATACTAAGAGGAGCAGGAAAAAGCAAAAAATTTCAGAATTGCACCTTGCAATGCGGAGAAATTACTGTTTGTGCATTTACAATATTCATTGATTTTTGCCATTGAAAAACGTCCAGAAATGATTGAAGCTACTGACTGAATGAAAGGAGCTGGCATCTCACTCTCTTTGAATCTTCTTTATCATGCTAAGAGGAGCAGGAAAAAGCAAAAAATTTCAGAATTGCACCTTGCAATGCGGAGAAATTACTGTTTGTGCATTTACAATATTCATTGATTTTTGCCATTGAAAAACGTCCAGAAATGATTGAAGCTACTGACTGAATGAAAGGAGCTGGCATCTCACTCTCTTTGAATCTTCTTTATCATGCTAAGAGGAGCAGGAAAAAGCAAAAATTTCAGAATTGCACCTTGCAATGCGGAGAAATTACTGTTTGTGCATTTACAATATTCATTGATTTTTGCCATTGAAAAACATCATGTTATTCATATACCAGAAATGTTTGAAGCTACTGACTGAATGAAAGGAGCTGGCATCTCACTCTCTTTGAATCTTCTTTATCATGCTAAGAGGAGCAGGAAAAAGCAAAAAATTTCAGAATTGCACCTTGCAATGCGAAGAAATTACTGTTTGTGCATTTACAATATTCATTGATTTTTGCCATTGAAAAACATCATGTTATTCATATACCAGAAATGTTTGAAGCTACTGACTGAATGAAAGGAGCTGGCATCTCACTCTCTTTGAATCTTCTTTATCATGCTAAGAGGAGCAGGAAAAAGCAAAAAATTTCAGAATTGCACCATGCAATGCGGAGAAATTACTGTTTGTGCATTTACAATATTCATTGATTTTTGCCATTGAAAAACGTCCAGAAATGATTGAAGCTACTGACTGAATGAAAGGAGCTGGCATCTCACTCTCTTTGAATCTTCTTTATCATGCTAAGAGGAGCAGGAAAAAGCAAAAAAATTCAGAATTGCACCTTCCAATGCGGAGAAATTACTGTTTGTGCATTTACAATATTCATTGATTTTTGCCATTGAAAAACATCATGTTATTCATATACCAGAAATGATTGAAGCTACTGACTGAATGAAAGGAGCTGGCATCTCACGCTCTTTGAATCTTCTTTTTCATGCTAAGAGGAGCAGGAAAAAGCAAAACATTTCAGAATTGCACCTTGCAATGCGGAGAAATTACTGTTTGTGCATTTACAATATTCATTGATTTTTGCCATTGAAAAACGTCCAGAAATGATTGAAGCTACTGACTGAATGAAAGGAGCTGGCATCTCACTCTCTTTGAATCTTCTTTATCATGCTAAGAGGAGCAGGAAAAAGCAAAAAATTTCAGAATTGCACCTTGCAATGCGGAGAAATTACTGCTTGTGCATTTACAATATTCATTGATTTTTGCCATTGAAAAACGTCCAGAAATGATTGAAGCTACTGACTGAATGAAAGGAGCTGGCATCTCACTCTCTTTGAGTCTTCTTTATCATGCTAAGAGGAGCAGGAAAAAGCAAAAAATTTCAGAATTGCACCTTGCAATGCGGAGAAATTACTGTTTGTGCATTTACAATATTCATTGATTTTTGCCATTGAAAAACGTCCAGAAATGATTAAAGCTACTGACTGAATGAAAGGAGCTGGCATCTCACTCTCTTTGAATCTTCTTTATCATGCTAAGAGGAGCAGGAAAAAGCAAAAAATTTCAGAATTGCACCTTGCAATGCGGAGAAATTACTGTTTGTGCATTTACAATATTCATTGATTTTTGCTATTGAAAAACGTCCAGAAATGATTGAAGCTACTGACTGAATGAAAGGAGCTGGCATCTCACTCTCTTTGAATCTTCTTTATCATGCTAAGAGGAGCAGGAAAAAGCAAAAAATTTCAGAATTGCACCTTGCAATGCGGAGAAATTACTGTTTGTGCATTTACAATATTCATTGATTTTTGCCGTTGAAAAACGTCCAGAAATGATTGAAGCTACTGACTGAATGAAAGGAGCTGGCATCTCATTCTCTTTGAATCTTCTTTATCATGCTAAGAGGAGCAGGAAAAAGCAAAAAATTTCAGAATTGCACCTTGCAATGCGGAGAAATTACTGTTTGTGCATTTACAATATTCATTGATTTTTGCCATTGAAAAACGTCCAGAAATGATTGAAGCTACTGACTGAATGAAAGGAGCTGGCATCTCACTCTCTTTGAATCTTCTTTATCATGCTAAGAGGAGCAGGAAAAAGCAAAAAATTTCAGAATTGCACCTTGCAATGCGGAGAAATTACTGTTTGTGCATTTACAATATTCATTGATTTTTGCCATTGAAAAACATCATGTTATTCATATTCCAGAAATGTTTGAAGCTACTGACTGAATGAAAGGAGCTGGCATCTCACTCTCTTTGAATCTTCTTTATCATGCTAAGAGGAGCAGGAAAAAGCAAAAAATTTCAGAATTGCACCTTGCAATGCGGAGAAATTACTGTTTGTGCATTTACAATATTCATTGATTTTTGCCATTGAAAAACGTCCAGAAATGATTGAAGCTACTGACTGAATTAAAGGAGCTGGCATCTCACTCTCTTTGAATCTTCTTTATCATGCTAAGAGGAGCAGGAAAAAGCAAAAAATTTCAGAATTGCACCTTGCAATGCGGAGAAATTACTGTTTGTGCATTTACAATATTCATTGATTTTTGCTATTGAAAAACGTCCAGAAATGATTGAAGCTACTGACTGAATGAAAGGAGCTGGCATCTCACTCTCTTTGAATCTTCTTTATCATGCTAAGAGGAGCAGGAAAAAGCAAAAAATTTCAGAATTGCACCTTGCAATGCGGAGAAATTACTGTTTGTGCATTTACAATATTCATTGATTTTTGCCGTTGAAAAACGTCCAGAAATGATTGAAGCTACTGACTGAATGAAAGGAGCTGGCATCTCATTCTCTTTGAATCTTCTTTATCATGCTAAGAGGAGCAGGAAAAAGCAAAAAATTTCAGAATTGCACCTTGCAATGCGGAGAAATTACTGTTTGTGCATTTACAATATTCATTGATTTTTGCCATTGAAAAACGTCCAGAAATGATTGAAGCTACTGACTGAATGAAAGGAGCTGGCATCTCACTCTCTTTGAATCTTCTTTATCATGCTAAGAGGAGCAGGAAAAAGCAAAAAATTTCAGAATTGCACCTTGCAATGCGGAGAAATTACTGTTTGTGCATTTACAATATTCATTGATTTTTGCCATTGAAAAACATCATGTTATTCATATTCCAGAAATGTTTGAAGCTACTGACTGAATGAAAGGAGCTGGCATCTCACTCTCTTTGAATCTTCTTTATCATGCTAAGAGGAGCAGGAAAAAGCAAAAAATTTCAGAATTGCACCTTGCAATGCGGAGAAATTACTGTTTGTGCATTTACAATATTCATTGATTTTTGCCATTGAAAAACGTCCAGAAATGATTGAAGCTACTGACTGAATTAAAGGAGCTGGCATCTCACTCTCTTTGAATCTTCTTTATCATGCTAAGAGGAGCAGGAAAAAGCAAAAAATTTCAGAATTGCACCTTGCAATGCGGAGAAATTACTGTTTGTGCATTTACAATATTCATTGATTTTTGCCATTGAAAAACATCATGTTATTCATATACCAGAAATGATTGAAGCTACTGACTGAATGAAAGGAGCTGGCATCTCACTCTCTTTGAATCTTCTTTATCATGCTAAGAGGAGCAGGAAAAAGCAAAAAATTTCAGAATTGCACCTTGCAATGCGGAGAAATTACTGTTTGTGCATTTACAATATTCATTGATTTTTGCCATTGAAAAACGTCCAGAAATGATTGAAGCTACTGACTGAATGAAAGGAGCTGGCATCTCACTCTCTTTGAATCTTCTTTATCATGCTAAGAGGAGCAGGAAAAAGCAAAAAATTTCAGAATTGCACCTTGCAATGCGGAGAAATTACTGTTTGTGCATTTACAATATTCATTGATTTTTGCCATTGAAAAACATCATGTTATTCATATACCAGAAATGATTGAAGCTACTGACTGAATGAAAGGAGCTGGCATCTCACTCTCTTTGAATCTTCTTTATCATGCTAAGAGGAGCAGAAAAAAGCAAAAAATTTCAGAATTGCACCTTGCAATGCGGAGAAATTACTGTTTGTGCATTTACAATATTCATTGATTTTTGCCATTGAAAAACGTCCAGAAATGATTGAAGCTACTGACTGAATGAAAGGAGCTGGCATCTCACTCTCTTTGAATCTTCTTTATCATGCTAAGAGGAGCAGGAAAAAGCAAAAAATTTCAGAATTGCACCTTGCAATGCGGAGAAATTACTGTTTGTGCATTTACAATATTCATTGATTTTTGCCATTGAAAAACATCCAGAAATGATTGAAGCTACTGACTGAATGAAAGGAGCTGGCATCTCACTCTCTTTGAATCTTCTTTATCATGCTAAGAGGAGCAGGAAAAGGCAAAAAATTTCAGAATTGCACCTTGCAATGCGGAGAAATTACTGTTTGTGCATTTACAATATTCATTGATTTTTGCCATTGAAAAACATCATGTTATTCATATACCAGAAATGATTGAAGCTACTGACTGAATGAAAGGAGCTGGCATCTCACTCTCTTTGAATCTTCTTTATCATGCTAAGAGGAGCAGGAAAAAGCAAAAAATTTCAGAATTGCACCTTGCAATGCGGAGAAATTACTGTTTGTGTATTTACAATATTCATTTATTTTTGCCATTGAAAAACATCATGTTATTCATATACCAGAAATGATTGAAGCTACTGACTGAATGAAAGGAGCTGGCATCTCACTCTCTTTGAATCTTCTTTATCATGCTAAGAGGAGCAGGAAAAAGCAAAAAATTTCAGAATTGCTCCTTGCAATGCGGAGAAATTACTGTTTGTGCATTTACAATATTCATTGATTTTTGCCATTGAAAAACGTCCAGAAATGATCGAAGCTACTGACTGAATGAAAGGAGCTGGCATCTCACTCTCTTTGAATCTTCTTTATCATGCTAAGAGGAGCAGGAAAAAGCAAAAAATTTCAGAATTGCACCTTGCAATGCGGAGAAATTACTATTTGTGCATTTACAATATTCATTGATTTTTGCCATTGAAAAACATCATGTTATTCATATACCAGAAATGTTTGAAGCTACTGACTGAATGAAAGGAGCTGGCATCTCACTCTCTTTGAATCTTCTTTTTCATGCTAAGAGGAGCAGGAAAAAGCAAAAAATTTCAGAATTGCACCTTGCAATGCGGAGAAATTACTGTTTGTGCATTTACAATATTCATTGATTTTTGCCATTGAAAAACGTCCAGAAATGATTGAAGCTACTGACTGAATGAAAGGAGCTGGCATCTCACTCTCTTTGAATCTTCTTTATCATGCTAAGAGGAGCAGGAAAAGGCAAAAAATTTTAGAATTGCACCTTGCAATGCGGAGAAATTACTGTTTGTGCATTTACAATATTCATTGATTTTTGCCATTGAAAAACATCATGTTATTCATATACCAGAAATGATTGAAGCTACTGACTGAATGAAAGGAGCTGGCATCTCATTCTCTTTGAATCTTCTTTATCATGCTAAGAGGAGCAGGAAAAAGCAAAAAATTTCAGAATTGCACCTTGCAATGCGGAGAAATTACTGTTTGTGCATTTACAATATTCATTTATTTTTGCCATTGAAAAACATCATGTTATTCATATACCAGAAATGATTGAAGCTACTGACTGAATGAAAGGAGCTGGCATCTCACTCTCTTTGAATCTTCTTTATCATGCTAAGAGGAGCAGGAAAAAGCAAAAAATTTCAGAATTGCACCTTGCAATGCGGAGAAATTACTGTTTGTGCATTTACAATATTCATTGATTTTTGCCATTGAAAAACGTCCAGAAATGATTGAAGCTACTGACTGAATGAAAGGAGCTGGCATCTCACTCTCTTTGAATCTTCTTTATCATGCTAAGAGGAGCAGGAAAAAGCAAAAAATTTCAGAATTGCACCTTGCAATGCGGAGAAATTACTGTTTGTGCATTTACAATATTCATTGATTTTTGCCATTGAAAAACATCATGTTATTCATATACCAGAAATGTTTGAAGCTACTGACTGAATGAAAGGAGCTGGCATCTCACTCTCTTTGAATCTTCTTTATCATGCTAAGAGGAGCAGGAAAAAGCAAAAAATTTCAGAATTGCACCTTGCAATGCGGAGAAATTACTGATTGTGCATTTACAATATTCATTGATTTTTGCCATTGAAAAACGTCCAGAAATGATTGAAGCTACTGACTGAATGAAAGGAGCTGGCATCTCACTCTCTTTGAATCTTCTTTATCATGCTAAGAGGAGCAGGAAAAGGCAAAAAATTTCAGAATTGCACCTTGTAATGTGGAGAAATTACTGTTTGTGCATTTACAATATTCATTGATTTTTGCCATTGAAAAACATCATGTTATTCATATACCAGAAATGTTTGAAGCTACTGACTGAATGAAAGGAGCTGGCATCTCACTCTCTTTGAATCTTCTTTATCATGCTAAGAGGAGCAGGAAAAAGCAAAAAATTTCAGAATTGCACCTTGCAATGCGGAGAAATTACTGTTTGTGCATTTACAATATTCATTGATTTTTGCCATTGAAAAACGTCCAGAAATGATTGAAGCTACTGACTGAATGAAAGGAGCTGGCATCTCACTCTCTTTGAATCTTCTTTATCATGCTAAGAGGAGCAGGAAAAGGCAAAAAATTTCAGAATTGCACCTTGCAATGCGGAGAAATTACTGTTTGTGCATTTACAATATTCATTGATTTTTGCCATTGAAAAACATCATGTTATTCATATACCAGAAATGATTGAAGCTACTGACTGAATGAAAGGAGCTGGCATCTCACTCTCTTTGAATCTTCTTTATCATGCTAAGAGGAGCAGGAAAAAGCAAAAAATTTCAGAATTGCACCTTGCAATGCGGAGAAATTACTGTTTGTGCATTTACAATATTCATTGATTTTTGCCATTGAAAAACATCATGTTATTCATATACCAGAAATGATTGAAGCTACTGACTGAATGAAAGGAGCTGGCATCTCACTCTCTTTGAATCTTCTTTATCATGCTAAGAGGAGCAGGAAAAAGCAAAAAATTTCAGAATTGCACCTTGCAATGCGGAGAAATTACTGTTTGTGCATTTACAATATTCATTGATTTTTGCCATTGAAAAACGTCCAGAAATGATTGAAGCTACTGACTGAATGAAAGGAGCTGGCATCTCACTCTCTTTGAATCTTCTTTATCATGCTAAGAGGAGCAGGAAAAAGCAAAAAAATTCAGAATTGCACCTTGCAATGCGGAGAAATTACTGTTTGTGCATTTACAATATTCATTGATTTTTGCCATTGAAAAACATCATGTTATTCATATACCAGAAATGATTGAAGCTACTGACTGAATGAAAGGAGCTGGCATCTCACTCTCTTTGAATCTTCTTTTTCATGCTAAGAGGAGCAGGAAAAAGTAAAAAATTTCAGAATTGCACCTTGCAATGCGGAGAAATTACTGTTTGTGCATTTACAATATTCATTGATTTTTGCCATTGAAAAACGTCCAGAAATGATTGAAGCTACTGACTGAATGAAAGGAGCTGGCATCTCAGTCTCTTTGAATCTTCTTTATCATGCTAAGAGGAGCAGGAAAAAGCAAAAAATTTCAGAATTGCACCTTGCAATGCGGAGAAATTACTGCTTGTGCATTTACAATATTCATTGATTTTTGCCATTGAAAAACGTCCAGAAATGATTGAAGCTACTGACTGAATGAAAGGAGCTGGCATCTCACTCTCTTTGAGTCTTCTTTATCATGCTAAGAGGAGCAGGAAAAAGCAAAAAATTTCAGAATTGCACCTTGCAATGCGGAGAAATTACTGTTTGTGCATTTACAATATTCATTGATTTTTGCCATTGAAAAACGTCCAGAAATGATTAAAGCTACTGACTGAATGAAAGGAGCTGGCATCTCACTCTCTTTGAATCTTCTTTATCATGCTAAGAGGAGCAGGAAAAAGCAAAAAATTTCAGAATTGCACCTTGCAATGCGGAGAAATTACTGTTTGTGCATTTACAATATTCATTGATTTTTGCTATTGAAAAACGTCCAGAAATGATTGAAGCTACTGACTGAATGAAAGGAGCTGGCATCTCACTCTCTTTGAATCTTCTTTATCATGCTAAGAGGAGCAGGAAAAAGCAAAAAATTTCAGAATTGCACCTTGCAATGCGGAGAAATTACTGTTTGTGCATTTACAATATTCATTGATTTTTGCCGTTGAAAAACGTCCAGAAATGATTGAAGCTACTGACTGAATGAAAGGAGCTGGCATCTCATTCTCTTTGAATCTTCTTTATCATGCTAAGAGGAGCAGGAAAAAGCAAAAAATTTCAGAATTGCACCTTGCAATGCGGAGAAATTACTGTTTGTGCATTTACAATATTCATTGATTTTTGCCATTGAAAAACGTCCAGAAATGATTGAAGCTACTGACTGAATGAAAGGAGCTGGCATCTCACTCTCTTTGAATCTTCTTTATCATGCTAAGAGGAGCAGGAAAAAGCAAAAAATTTCAGAATTGCACCTTGCAATGCGGAGAAATTACTGTTTGTGCATTTACAATATTCATTGATTTTTGCCATTGAAAAACATCATGTTATTCATATTCCAGAAATGTTTGAAGCTACTGACTGAATGAAAGGAGCTGGCATCTCACTCTCTTTGAATCTTCTTTATCATGCTAAGAGGAGCAGGAAAAAGCAAAACATTTCAGAATTGCACCTTGCAATGCGGAGAAATTACTGTTTGTGCATTTACAATATTCATTGATTTTTGCCATTGAAAAACGTCCAGAAATGATTGAAGCTACTGACTGAATTAAAGGAGCTGGCATCTCACTCTCTTTGAATCTTCTTTATCATGCTAAGAGGAGCAGGAAAAAGCAAAAAATTTCAGAATTGCACCTTGCAATGCGGAGAAATTACTGTTTGTGCATTTACAATATTCATTGATTTTTGCTATTGAAAAACGTCCAGAAATGATTGAAGCTACTGACTGAATGAAAGGAGCTGGCATCTCACTCTCTTTGAATCTTCTTTATCATGCTAAGAGGAGCAGGAAAAAGCAAAAAATTTCAGAATTGCACCTTGCAATGCGGAGAAATTACTGTTTGTGCATTTACAATATTCATTGATTTTTGCCGTTGAAAAACGTCCAGAAATGATTGAAGCTACTGACTGAATGAAAGGAGCTGGCATCTCATTCTCTTTGAATCTTCTTTATCATGCTAAGAGGAGCAGGAAAAAGCAAAAAATTTCAGAATTGCACCTTGCAATGCGGAGAAATTACTGTTTGTGCATTTACAATATTCATTGATTTTTGCCATTGAAAAACGTCCAGAAATGATTGAAGCTACTGACTGAATGAAAGGAGCTGGCATCTCACTCTCTTTGAATCTTCTTTATCATGCTAAGAGGAGCAGGATAAAGCAAAAAATTTCAGAATTGCACCTTGCAATGCGGAGAAATTACTGTTTGTGCATTTACAATATTCATTGATTTTTGCCATTGAAAAACATCATGTTATTCATATTCCAGAAATGTTTGAAGCTACTGACTGAATGAAAGGAGCTGGCATCTCACTCTCTTTGAATCTTCTTTATCATGCTAAGAGGAGCAGGAAAAAGCAAAAAATTTCAGAATTGCACCTTGCAATGCGGAGAAATTACTGTTTGTGCATTTACAATATTCATTGATTTTTGCCATTGAAAAACGTCCAGAAATGATTGAAGCTACTGACTGAATTAAAGGAGCTGGCATCTCACTCTCTTTGAATCTTCTTTATCATGCTAAGAGGAGCAGGAAAAAGCAAAAAATTTCAGAATTGCACCTTGCAATGCGGAGAAATTACTGTTTGTGCATTTACAATATTCATTGATTTTTGCCATTGAAAAACATCATGTTATTCATATACCAGAAATGATTGAAGCTACTGACTGAATGAAAGGAGCTGGCATCTCACTCTCTTTGAATCTTCTTTATCATGCTAAGAGGAGCAGGAAAAAGCAAAAAATTTCAGAATTGCACCTTGCAATGCGGAGAAATTACTGTTTGTGCATTTACAATATTCATTGATTTTTGCCATTGAAAAACGTCCAGAAATGATTGAAGCTACTGACTGAATGAAAGGAGCTGGCATCTCACTCTCTTAGAATCTTCTTTATCATGCTAAGAGGAGCAGGAAAAAGCAAAAAATTTCAGAATTGCACCTTGCAATGCGGAGAAATTACTGTTTGTGCATTTACAATATTCATTGATTTTTGCCATTGAAAAACATCATGTTATTCATATACCAGAAATGATTGAAGCTACTGACTGAATGAAAGGAGCTGGCATCTCACTCTCTTTGAATCTTCTTTATCATGCTAAGAGGAGCAGAAAAAAGCAAAAAATTTCAGAATTGCACCTTGCAATGCGGAGAAATTACTGTTTGTGCATTTACAATATTCATTGATTTTTGCCATTGAAAAACGTCCAGAAATGATTGAAGCTACTGACTGAATGAAAGGAGCTGGCATCTCACTCTCTTTGAATCTTCTTTATCATGCTAAGAGGAGCAGGAAAAAGCAAAAAATTTCAGAATTGCACCTTGCAATGCGGAGAAATTACTGTTTGTGCATTTACAATATTCATTGATTTTTGCCATTGAAAAACATCCAGAAATGATTGAAGCTACTGACTGAATGAAAGGAGCTGGCATCTCACTCTCTTTGAATCTTCTTTATCATGCTAAGAGGAGCAGGAAAAGGCAAAAAATTTCAGAATTGCACCTTGCAATGCGGAGAAATTACTGTTTGTGCATTTACAATATTCATTGATTTTTGCCATTGAAAAACATCATGTTATTCATATACCAGAAATGATTGAAGCTACTGACTGAATGAAAGGAGCTGGCATCTCACTCTCTTTGAATCTTCTTTATCATGCTAAGAGGAGCAGGAAAAAGCAAAAAATTTCAGAATTGCACCTTGCAATGCGGAGAAATTACTGTTTGTGCATTTACAATATTCATTTATTTTTGCCATTGAAAAACATCATGTTATTCATATACCAGAAATGATTGAAGCTACTGACTGAATGAAAGGAGCTGGCATCTCACTCTCTTTGAATCTTCTTTATCATGCTAAGAGGAGCAGGAAAAAGCAAAAAATTTCAGAATTGCACCTTGCAATGCGGAGAAATTACTGTTTGTGCATTTACAATATTCATTGATTTTTGCCATTGAAAAACGTCCAGAAATGATTGAAGCTACTGACTGAATGAAAGGAGCTGGCATCTCACTCTCTTTGAATCTTCTTTATCATGCTAAGAGGAGCAGGAAAAAGCAAAAAATTTCAGAATTGCACCTTGCAATGCGGAGAAATTACTATTTGTGCATTTACAATATTCATTGATTTTTGCCATTGAAAAACATCATGTTATTCATATACCAGAAATGTTTGAAGCTACTGACTGAATGAAAGGAGCTGGCATCTCACTCTCTTTGAATCTTCTTTTTCATGCTAAGAGGAGCAGGAAAAAGCAAAAAATTTCAGAATTGCACCTTGCAATGCGGAGAAATTACTGTTTGTGCATTTACAATATTCATTGATTTTTGCCATTGAAAAACGTCCAGAAATGATTGAAGCTACTGACTGAATGAAAGGAGCTGGCATCTCACTCTCTTTGAATCTTCTTTATCATGCTAAGAGGAGCAGGAAAAGGCAAAAAATTTTAGAATTGCACCTTGCAATGCGGAGAAATTACTGTTTGTGCATTTACAATATTCATTGATTTTTGCCATTGAAAAACATCATGTTATTCATATACCAGAAATGATTGAAGCTACTGACTGAATGAAAGGAGCTGGCATCTCACTCTCTTTGAATCTTCTTTATCATGCTAAGAGGAGCAGGAAAAAGCAAAAAATTTCAGAATTGCACCTTGCAATGCGGAGAAATTACTGTTTGTGCATTTACAATATTCATTTATTTTTGCCATTGAAAAACATCATGTTATTCATATACCAGAAATGATTGAAGCTACTGACTGAATGAAAGGAGCTGGCATCTCACTCTCTTTGAATCTTCTTTATCATGCTAAGAGGAGCAGGAAAAAGCAAAAAATTTCAGAATTGCACCTTGCAATGCGGAGAAATTACTGTTTGTGCATTTACAATATTCATTGATTTTTGCCATTGAAAAACGTCCAGAAATGATTGAAGCTACTGACTGAATGAAAGGAGCTGGCATCTCACTCTCTTTGAATCTTCTTTATCATGCTAAGAGGAGCAGGAAAAAGCAAAAAATTTCAGAATTGCACCTTGCAATGCGGAGAAATTACTGTTTGTGCATTTACAATATTCATTGATTTTTGCCATTGAAAAACATCATGTTATTCATATACCAGAAATGTTTGAAGCTACTGACTGAATGAAAGGAGCTGGCATCTCACTCTCTTTGAATCTTCTTTATCATGCTAAGAGGAGCAGGAAAAAGCAAAAAATTTCAGAATTGCACCTTGCAATGCGGAGAAATTACTGTTTGTGCATTTACAATATTCATTGATTTTTGCCATTGAAAAACGTCCAGAAATGATTGAAGCTACTGACTGAATGAAAGGAGCTGGCATCTCACTCTCTTTGAATCTTCTTTATCATGCTAAGAGGAGCAGGAAAAGGCAAAAAATTTCAGAATTGCACCTTGCAATGTGGAGAAATTACTGTTTGTGCATTTACAATATTCATTGATTTTTTCCATTGAAAAACATCATGTTATTCATATACCAGAAATGTTTGAAGCTACTGACTGAATGAAAGGAGCTGGCATCTCACTCTCTTTGAATCTTCTTTATCATGCTAAGAGGAGCAGGAAAAAGCAAAAAATTTCAGAATTGCACCTTGCAATGCGGAGAAATTACTGTTTGTGCATTTACAATATTCATTGATTTTTGCCATTGAAAAACGTCCAGAAATGATTGAAGCTACTGACTGAATGAAAGGAGCTGGCATCTCACTCTCTTTGAATCTTCTTTATCATGCTAAGAGGAGCAGGAAAAGGCAAAAAATTTCAGAATTGCACCTTGCAATGCGGAGAAATTACTGTTTGTGCATTTACAATATTCATTGATTTTTGCCATTGAAAAACATCATGTTATTCATATACCAGAAATGATTGAAGCTACTGACTGAATGAAAGGAGCTGGCATCTCACTCTCTTTGAATCTTCTTTATCATGCTAAGAGGAGCAGGAAAAAGCAAAAAATTTCAGAATTGCACCTTGCAATGCGGAGAAATTACTGTTTGTGCATTTACAATATTCATTGATTTTTGCCATTGAAAAACATCATGTTATTCATATACCAGAAATGATTGAAGCTACTGACTGAATGAAAGGAGCTGGCATCTCACTCTCTTTGAATCTTCTTTATCATGCTAAGAGGAGCAGGAAAAAGCAAAAAATTTCAGAATTGCACCTTGCAATGCGGAGAAATTACTGTTTGTGCATTTACAATATTCATTGATTTTTGCCATTGAAAAACGTCCAGAAATGATTGAAGCTACTGACTGAATGAAAGGAGCTGGCATCTCACTCTCTTTGAATCTTCTTTATCATGCTAAGAGGAGCAGGAAAAAGCAAAAAAATTCAGAATTGCACCTTGCAATGCGGAGAAATTACTGTTTGTGCATTTACAATATTCATTGATTTTTGCCATTGAAAAACATCATGTTATTCATATACCAGAAATGATTGAAGCTACTGACTGAATGAAAGGAGCTGGCATCTCACTCTCTTTGAATCTTCTTTTTCATGCTAAGAGGAGCAGGAAAAAGTAAAAAATTTCAGAATTGCACCTTGCAATGCGGAGAAATTACTGTTTGTGCATTTACAATATTCATTGATTTTTGCCATTGAAAAACGTCCAGAAATGATTGAAGCTACTGACTGAATGAAAGGAGCTGGCATCTCAGTCTCTTTGAATCTTCTTTATCATGCTAAGAGGAGCAGGAAAAAGCAAAAAATTTCAGAATTGCACCTTGCAATGCGGAGAAATTACTGCTTGTGCATTTACAATATTCATTGATTTTTGCCATTGAAAAACGTCCAGAAATGATTGAAGCTACTGACTGAATGAAAGGAGCTGGCATCTCACTCTCTTTGAATCTTCTTTATCATGCTAAGAGGAGCAGGAAAAAGCAAAAAATTTCAGAATTGCACCTTGCAATACGGAGAAATTACTGTTTGTGCATTTACAATATTCATTGATTTTTGCCATTGAAAAACGTCCAGAAATGATTGAAGCTACTGACTGAATGAAAGGAGCTGGCATCTCACTCTCTTTGAATCTTCTTTATCATGCTAAGAGGAGCAGGAAAAATCAAAAAATTTCAGAATTGCACCTTGCAATGCGGAGAAATTACTGTTTGTGCATTTACAATATTCATTGATTTTTGCCATTGAAAAACGTCCAGAAATGATTGAAGCTACTGACTGAATGAAAGGAGCTGGCATCTCACTCTCTTTGAATCTTCTTTATCATGCTAAGAGGAGCAGGAAAAAGCAAAAAATTTCAGAATTGCACCTTGCAATGCGGAGAAATTACTGTTTGTGCATTTACAATATTCATTGATTTTTGCCGTTGAAAAACGTCCAGAAATGATTGAAGCTACTGACTGAATGAAAGGAGCTGGCATCTCACTCTCTTTGAATCTTCTTTATCATGCTAAGAGGAGCAGGAAAAAGCAAAAAATTTCAGAATTGCACCTTGCAATGCGGAGAAATTACTGTTTGTGCATTTACAATATTCATTGATTTTTGCCATTGAAAAACATCCAGAAATGATTGAAGCTACTGACTGAATGAAAGGAGCTGGCATCTCACTCTCTTTGAATCTTCTTTATCATGCTAAGAGGAGCAGGAAAAAGCAAAAAATTTCAGAATTGCACCTTGCAATGCGGAGAAATTACTGTTTGTGCATTTACAATATTCATTGATTTTTGCCATTGTTAAACATCATGTTATTCATATACCAGAAATGATTGAAGCTACTGACTGAATGAAAGGAGCTGGCATCTCACTCTCTTTGAATCTTCTTTATCATGCTAAGAGGAGCAGGAAAAAGCAAAAAATTTCAGAATTGCACCTTGCAATGCGGAGAAATTACTGTTTGTGCATTTACAATATTCATTGATTTTTGCCATTGAAAAACGTCCAGAAATGTTTGAAGCTACTGACTGAATGAAAGGAGCTGGCATCTCACTCTCTTTGAATCTTCTTTATCATGCTAAGAGGAGCAGGAAAAAGCAAAAAATTTCAGAATTGCACCTTGCAATGCGGAGAAATTACTGTTTGTGCATTTACAATATTCATTGATTTTTGCCATTGAAAAACATCATGTTATTCATATACCAGAAATGATTGAAGCTACTGACTGAATGAAAGGAGCTGGCATCTCACTCTCTTTGAATCTTCTTTATCATGCTAAGAGGAGCAGGAAAAAGCAAAAAATTTCAGAATTGCACCTTGCAATGCGGAGAAATTACTGTTTGTGCATTTACAATATTCATTGATTTTTGCCATTGAAAAACGTCCAGAAATGATTGAAGCTACTGACTGAATGAAAGGAGCTGGCATCTCACTCTCTTTGAATCTTCTTTATCATGCTAAGAGGAGCAGGAAAAAGCAAAAAATTTCAGAATTGCACCTTGCAATGCGGAGAAATTACTGTTTGTGCATTTACAATATTCATTGATTTTTGCCATTGAAAAACATCATGTTATTCATATACCAGAAATGATTGAAGCTACTGACTGAATGAAAGGAGCTGGCATCTCACTCTCTTTGAATCTTCTTTTTCATGCTAAGAGGAGCAGGAAAAAGTAAAAAATTTCAGAATTGCACCTTGCAATGCGGAGAAATTACTGTTTGTGCATTTACAATATTCATTGATTTTTGCCATTGAAAAACGTCCAGAAATGATTGAAGCTACTGACTGAATGAAAGGAGCTGGCATCTCAGTCTCTTTGAATCTTCTTTATCATGCTAAGAGGAGCAGGAAAAAGCAAAAAATTTCAGAATTGCACCTTGCAATGCGGAGAAATTACTGTTTGTGCATTTACAATATTCATTGATTTTTGCCATTGAAAAACGTCCAGAAATGATTGAAGCTACTGACTGAATGAAAGGAGCTGGCATCTCACTCTGTTTGAATCTTCTTTATCATGCTAAGAGGAGCAGGAAAAAGCAAAAAATTTCAGAATTGCACCTTGCAATGCGGAGAAATTACTGTTTGTGCATTTACAATATTCATTGATTTTTGCCATTGAAAAACGTCCAGAAATGATTGAAGCTACTGACTGAATGAAAGGAGCTGGCATCTCACTCTCTTTGAATCTTCTTTATCATGCTAAGAGGAGCAGGAAAAAGCAAAAAATTTCAGAATTGCACCTTGCAATGCGGAGAAATTACTGTTTGTGCATTTACAATATTCATTGATTTTTGCCGTTGAAAAACGTCCAGAAATGATTGAAGCTACTGACTGAATGAAAGGAGCTGGCATCTCACTCTCTTTGAATCTTCTTTATCATGCTAAGAGGAGCAGGAAAAAGCAAAAAATTTCAGAATTGCACCTTGCAATGCGGAGAAATTACTGTTTGTGCATTTACAATATTCATTGATTTTTGCCATTGTTAAACATCATGTTATTCATATACCAGAAATGATTGAAGCTACTGACTGAATGAAAGGAGCTGGCATCTCACTCTCTTTGAATCTTCTTTATCATGCTAAGAGGAGCAGGAAAAAGCAAAAAATTTCAGAATTGCACCTTGCAATGCGGAGAAATTACTGTTTGTGCATTTACAATATTCATTGATTTTTGCCATTGAAAAACGTCCAGAAATGTTTGAAGCTACTGACTGAATGAAAGGAGCTGGCATCTCACTCTCTTTGAATCTTCTTTATCATGCTAAGAGGAGCAGGAAAAAGCAAAAAATTTCAGAATTGCACCTTGCAATGCGGAGAAATTACTGTTTGTGCATTTACAATATTCATTGATTTTTGCCATTGAAAAACGTCCAGAAATGATTGAAGCTACTGACTGAATGAAAGGAGCTGGCATCTCACTCTCTTTGAATCTTCTTTATCATGCTAAGAGGAGCAGGAAAATGCAAAAAATTTCAGAATTGCTCCTTGCAATGCGGAGAAATTACTGTTTGTGCATTTACAATATTCATTGATTTTTGCCATTGAAAAACATCATGTTATTCATATACCAGAAATGTTTGAAGCTACTGACTGAATGAAAGGAGCTGGCATGTCACTCTCTTTGAATCTTCTTTATCATGCTAAAAGGAGCAGGAAAAAGCAAAAAATTTCAGAATTGCACCTTGCAATGCGGAGAAATTACTGTTTGTGCATTTACAATATTCATTGATTTTTGCCATTGAAAAACGTCCAGAAATGATTGAAGCTACTGACTGAATGAAAGGAGCTGGCATCTCACTCTCTTTGAATATTCTTTATCATGCTAAGAGGAGCAGGAAAAAGCAAAAAATTTCAGAATTGCACCTTGCAATGCGGAGAAATTACTGTTTGTGCATTTACAATATTCATTGATTTTTGCCATTGAAAAACATCATGTTATTCATATACCAGAAATGTTTGAAGCTACTGACTGAATGAAAGGAGCTGGCATCTCACTCTCTTTGAATCTTCTTTATCATGCTAAGAGGAGCAGGAAAAAGCAAAAAATTTCAGAATTGCACCTTGCAATGCGAATAAATTACTGTTTGTGCATTTACAATATTCATTGATTTTTGCCATTGAAAAACGTCCAGAAATGATTGAAGCTACTGACTGAATGAAAGGAGCTGGCATCTCACTCTCTTTGAATCTTCTTTATCATGCTAAGAGGAGCAGGAAAAGGCAAAAAATTTCAGAATTGCACCTTGCAATGCGGAGAAATTACTGTTTGTGCATTTACAATATTCATTGATTTTTGCCATTGAAAAACATCATGTTATTCATATACCAGAAATGTTTGAAGCTACTGACTGAATGAAAGGAGCTGGCATCTCACTCTCTTTGAATCTTCTTTATCATGCTAAGAGGAGCAGGAAAAAGCAAAAAATTTCAGAATTGCACCTTGCAATGCGAATAAATTACTGTTTGTGCATTTACAATATTCATTGATTTTTGCCATTGAAAAACATCATGTTATTCATATACCAGAAATGATTGAAGCTACTGACTGAATGAAAGGAGCTGGCATCTCACTCTCTTTGAATCTTCTTTATCATGCTAAGAGGAGCAGGAAAAAGCAAAAAATTTCAGAATTGCACCTTGCAATGCGGAGAAATTACTGTTTGTGCATTTACAATATTCATTGATTTTTGCCATTGAAAAACATCATGTTATTCATATACCAGAAATGATTGAAGCTACTGACTGAATGAAAGGAGCTGGCATCTCACTCTCTTTGAATCTTCTTTATCATGCTGAGGAGCAGGAAAAAGCAAAAAATTTCAGAATTGCACCTCGCAATGCGGAGAAATTACTGTTTGTGCATTTACAATATTCATTGATTTTTGCCATTGAAAAACGTCCAGAAATGATTGAAGCTACTGACTGAATGAAAGGAGCTGGCATCTCACTCTCTTTGAATCTTCTTTATCATGCTAAGAGGAGCAGGAAAAAGCAAAAAATTTCAGAATTGCACCTTGCAATGCGGAGAAATTGCTGTTTGTGCATTTACAAAATTCATTGATTTTTGCCATTGAAAAACATCATGTTATTCATATACCAGAAATGTTTGAAGCTACTGACTGAATGAAAGGAGCTGGCATCTCACTCTCTTTGAATCTTCTTTATCATGCTAAGAGGAGCAGGAAAAAGCAAAAAATTTCAGAATTGCACCTTGCAATGCGGAGAAATTACTGTTTGTGCATTTACAATATTCATTGATTTTTGCCATTGAAAAACGTCCAGAAATGATTGAAGCTACTGACTGAATGAAAGGAGCTGGCATCTCACTCTCTTTGAATCTTCTTTATCATGCTAAGAGGAGCAGGAAAAAGCAAAAAATTTCAGAATTGCACCTTGCAATGCGGAGAAATTACTGTTTGTGCATTTACAATATACATTGATTTTTGCCATTGAAAAACGTCCAGAAATGATTGAAGCTACTGACTGAATGAAAGGAGCTGGCATCTCACTCTCTTTGAATCTTCTTTATCATGCTAAGAGGAGCAGGAAAAAGCAAAAAATTTCAGAATTGCACCTTGCAATGCGGAGAAATTACTGTTTGTGCATTTACAATATACATTGATTTTTGCCATTGAAAAACGTCCAGAAATGATTGAAGCTACTCACTGAATGAAAGGAGCTGGCATCTCACTCTCTTTGAATCTTCTTTATCATGCTAAGAGGAGCAGGAAAAAGCAAAAAATTTCAGAATTGCACCTTGCAATGCGGAGAAATTACTGTTTGTGCATTTACAATATTCATTGATTTTTGCCATTGAAAAACGTCCAGAAATGATTGAAGCTACTGACTGAATGAAAGGAGCTGGCATCTCACTCTCTTTGAATCTTCTTTATCATGCTAATAGGAGCAGGAAAAAGCAAAAAATTTCAGAATTGCACCTTGCAATGCGGAGAAATTACTGTTTGTGCATTTACAATATTCATTGATTTTTGCCATTGAAAAACGTCCAGAAATGATTGAACCTACCGACTGAATGAAAGGAGCTGGCATCTCACTCTCTTTGAATCTTCTTTATCATGCTAAGAGGAGCAGGAAAAAGCAAAAAATTTCAGAATTACACCTTGCAATGCGGAGAAATTACTGTTTGTGCATTTACAATATTCATTGATTTTTGCCGTTGAAAAACGTCCAGAAATGATTGAAGCTACTGACTGAATGAAAGGAGCTGGCATCTCACTCTCTTTGAATCTTCTTTATCATGCTAAGAGGAGCAGGAAAAAGCAAAAAATTTCAGAATTGCACCTTGCAATGCGGAGAAATTACTGTTTGTGCATTTACAATATTCATTGATTTTTGCCATTGAAAAACATCATGTTATTCATATACCAAAAATGATTGAAGCTACTGAGTGAATGAAAGGAGCTGGCATCTCACTCTCTTTGAATCTTCTTTATCATGCTAAGAGGAGCAGGAAAAAGCAAAAAATTTCAGAATTGCACGTTGCAATGCGGAGAAATTACTGTTTGTGCATTTACAATATTCATTGATTTTTGCCATTGAAAAACGTCCAGAAATGATTGAAGCTACTGACTGAATGAAAGGAGCTGGCATCTCACTCTCTTTGAATCTTCTTTATCATGCTAAGAGGAGCAGGAAAAAGCAAAAAATTTCAGAATTGCACCTTGCAATGCGGAGAAATTACTGTTTGTGCATTTACAATATTCATTGATTTTTGCCATTGAAAAACATCATGTTATTCATATACCAGAAATGTTTGAAGCTACTGACTGAATGAAAGGAGCTGGCATGTCACTCTCTTTGAATCTTCTTTATCATGCTAAGAGGAGCAGGAAAAAGCAAAAAATTTCAGAATTGCACCTTGCAATGCGGAGAAATTACTGTTTGTGCATTTACAATATTCATTGATTTTTGCCATTGAAAAACGTCCAGAAATGATTGAAGCTACTGACTGAATGAGAGGAGCTGGCATCTCACTCTCTTTGAATCTTCTTTATCATGCTAAGAGGAGCAGGAAAAAGCAAAAAATTTCAGAATTGCACCTTGCAATGCGGAGAAATTACTGTTTGTGCATTTACAATATTCATTGATTTTTGCCATTGAAAAACATCATGTTATTCATATACCAGAAATGATTGAAGCTACTGACTGAATGAAAGGAGCTGGCATCTCACTCTCTTTGAATCTTCTTTATCATGCTAAGAGGAGCAGGAAAAAGCAAAAAATTTCAGAATTGCACCTTGCAATGCGGAGAAATTACTGTTTGTGCATTTACAATATTCATTGATTTTTGCCATTGAAAAACGTCCAGAAATGATTGAAGCTACTGACTGAATGAAAGGAGCTGGCATCTCACTCTCTTTGAATCTTCTTTATCATGCTAAGAGGAGCAGGAAAAAGCAAAAAATTTCAGAATTGCACCTTGCAATGCGGAGAAATTACTGTTTGTGCATTTACAATATTCATTGATTTTTGCCATTGAAAAACATCATGTTATTCATATACCAGAAAAGTTTGAAGCTACTGACTGAATGAAAGGAGCTGGAATCTCACTCTCTTTGAATCTTCTTTATCATGCTAAGAGGAGCAGGAAAAAGCAAAAAATTTCAGAATTGCACCTTGCAATGCGGAGAAATTACTGTTTGTGCATTTACAATATTCATTGATTTTTGCCATTGAAAAACGTCCAGAAATGATTGAAGCTACTGACTGAATGAAAGGAGCTGGCATCTCACTCTCTTTGAATCTTCTTTATCATGCTAAGAGGAGCAGGAAAAGGCAAAAAATTTCAGAATTGCACCTTGCAATGCGGAGAAATTACTGTTTGTGCATTTACAATATTCATTGATTTTTGCCATTGAAAAACATCATGTTATTCATATACCAGAAATGTTTGAAGCTACTGACTGAATGAAAGGAGCTGGCATCTCACTCTCTTTGAATCTTCTTTATCATGCTAAGAGGAGCAGGAAAAACCAAAAAATTTCAGAATTGCACCTTGCAATGCGAATAAATTACTGTTTGTGCATTTACAATATTCATTGATTTTTGCCATTGAAAAACATCATGTTATTCATATACCAGAAATGATTGAAGCTACTGACTGAATGAAAGGAGCTGGCATCTCACTCTCTTTGAATCTTCTTTATCATGCTAAGAGGAGCAGGAAAAAGCAAAACATTTCAGAATTGCACCTTGCAATGCGGAGAATTTACTGTTTGTGCATTTACAATATTCATTGATTTTTGCCATTGAAAAACATCATGTTATTCACATACCAGAAATGATTGAAGCTACTGACTGAATGAAAGGAGCTGGCATCTCACTCTCTTTGAATCTTCTTTATCATGCTAAGAGGAGCAGGAAAAAGCAAAAAATTTCAGAATTGCACCTCGCAATGCGGAGAAATTACTGTTTGTGCATTTACAATATTCATTGATTTTTGCCATTGAAAAACGTCCAGAAATGATTGAAGCTACTGACTGAATGAAAGGAGCTGGCATCTCACTCTCTTTGAATCTTCTTTATCATGCTAAGAGGAGCAGGAAAAAGCAAAAAATTTCAGAATTGCACCTTGCAATGCGGAGAAATTGCTGTTTGTGCATTTACAAAATTCATTGATTTTTGCCATTGAAAAACATCATGTTATTCATATACCAGAAATGTTTGAAGCTACTGACTGAATGAAAGGAGCTGGCATCTCACTCTCTTTGAATCTTCTTTATCATGCTAAGAGGAGCAGGAAAAAGCAAAAAATTTCAGAATTGCACCTTGCAATGCGGAGAAATTACTGTTTGTGCATTTACAATATTCATTGATTTTTGCCATTGAAAAACGTCCAGAAATGATTGAAGCTACTGACTGAATGAAAGGAGCTGGCATCTCACTCTCTTTGAATCTTCTTTATCATGCTAAGAGGAGCAGGAAAAAGCAAAAAATTTCAGAATTGCACCTTGCAATGCGGAGAAATTACTGTTTGTGCATTTACAATATACATTGATTTTTGCCATTGAAAAACGTCCAGAAATGATTGAAGCTACTGACTGAATGAAAGGAGCTGGCATCTCACTCTCTTTGAATCTTCTTTATCATGCTAAGAGGAGCAGGAAAAAGCAAAAAATTTCAGAATTGCACCTTGCAATGCGGAGAAATTACTGTTTGTGCATTTACAATATTCATTGATTTTTGCCGTTGAAAAAAGTCCAGAAATGATTGAAGCTACTGACTGAATGAAAGGAGCTGGCATCTCACTCTCTTTGAATCTTCTTTATCATGCTAAGAGGAGCAGGAAAAAGCAAAAAATTTCAGAATTGCACCTTGCAATGCGGAGAAATTACTGTTTGTGCATTTACAATATTCATTGATTTTTGCCATTGAAAAACATCATGTTATTCATATACCAGAAATGATTGAAGCTACTGACTGAATGAAAGGAGCTGGCATCTCACTCTCTTTGAATCTTCTTTATCATGCTAAGAGGAGCAGGAAAAAGCAAGAAATTTCAGAATTGCACCTTGCAATGCGGAGAAATTACTGTTTGTGCATTTACAATATTCATTGATTTTTGCCATTGAAAAACATCATGTTATTCATATACCAGAAATGTTTGAAGCTACTGACTGAATGAAAGGAGCTGGCATCTCACTCTCTTTGAATCTTCTTTATCATGCTAAGAGGAGCAGGAAAAAGCAAAAAATTTCAGAATTGCACCTTGCAATGTGGAGAAATTACTGTTTGTGCATTTACAATATTCATTGATTTTTACCATTGAAAAACGTCCAGAAATGATTGAAGCTGCTGACTGAATGAAAGTAGCTGCCATCTCACTCTCTTTGAATCTTTTTTATCATGCTAAGAGGAGCAGGAAAAAGCAAAAAATTTCAGACTTGCACCTTGCAATGCGGAGAAATTACTGTTTGTGCATTTACAATATTCATTGATTTTTGCCATTGAAAAACATCATGTTATTCATATACCAGAAATGTTTGAAGCTACTGACTGAATGAAAGGAGCTGGCATCTCACTCTCTTTGAATCTTCTTTATCATGCTAAGAGGAGCAGGAAAAAGCAAAAAATTTCAGAATTGCACCTTGCAATGCGGAGAAATTACTTTTTGTGCATTTACAATATTCATTGATTTTTGCCATTGAAAAACGTCCAGAAATGATTGAAGCTACTGACTGAATGAAAGGAGCTGGCATCTCACTCTCTTTGAATCTTCTTTATCATGCTAAGAGGAGCAGGAAAAAGCAAAAAATTTCAGAATTGCACCTTGCAATGCGGAGAAATTACTGTTTGTGCATTTACAATATTCATTGATTTTTGCCATTGAAAAACGTCCAGAAATGATTGAAGCTACTGACTGAATGAAAGGAGCTGGCATCTCACTCTCTTTGAATCTTCTTTATCATGCTAAGAGGAGCAGGAAAAAGCAAAAAATTTCAGAATTGCACCTTGCAATGCGGAGAAATTACTGTTTGTGCATTTACAATATTCATTGATTTTTGCCATTGAAAAACATGTAATTCATATACCAGAAATGTTTGAAGCTACTGACTGAATGAAAGGAGCTGGCACCTCACTCTCTTTGAATCTTCTTTATCATGCTAAGAGGAGCGGGAAAAAGCAAAAAATTTCAGAATTGCACCTTGCAATGCGGAGAAATTACTGTTTGTGCATTTACAATATTCATTGATTTTTGCCATTGAAAAACGTCCAGAAATGATTGAAGCTACTGACTGAATGAAAGGAGCTGGCATCTCACTCTCTTTGAATCTTCTTTATCATGCTAAGAGGAGCAGGAAAAAGCAAAAAAATTTCAGAATTGCACCTTGCAATGTGGAGAAATTACTGTTTGTGCATTTACAATATTCATTGATTTTTACCATTGAAAAACGTCCAGAAATGATTGAAGCTACTGACTGAATGAAAGTAGCTGCCATCTCACTCTCTTTGAATCTTTTTTATCATGCTAAGAGGAGCAGGAAAAAGCAAAAAATTTCAGACTTGCACCTTGCAATGCGGAGAAATTACTGTTTGTGCATTTACAATATTCATTGATTTTTGCCATTGAAAAACATCATGTTATTCATATACCAGAAATGTTTGAAGCTACTGACTGAATGAAAGGAGCTGGCATCTCACTCTCTTTGAATCTTCTTTATCATGCTAAGAGGAGCAGGAAAAAGCAAAAAATTTCAGAATTGCACCTTGCAATGCGGAGAAATTACTTTTTGTGCATTTACAATATTCATTGATTTTTGCCATTGAAAAACGTCCAGAAATGATTGAAGCTACTGACTGAATGAAAGGAGCTGGCATCTCACTCTCTTTGAATCTTCTTTATCATGCTAAGAGGAGCAGGAAAAAGCAAAAAATTTCAGAATTGCACCTTGCAATGCGGAGAAATTACTGTTTGTGCATTTACAATATTCATTGATTTTTGCCATTGAAAAACGTCCAGAAATGATTGAAGCTACTGACTGAATGAAAGGAGCTGGCATCTCACTCTCTTTGAATCTTCTTTATCATGCTAAGAGGAGCAGGAAAAAGCAAAAAATTTCAGAATTGCACCTTGCAATGCGGAGAAATTACTGTTTGTGCATTTACAATATTCATTGATTTTTGCCATTGAAAAACATGTAATTCATATACCAGAAATGTTTGAAGCTACTGACTGAATGAAAGGAGCTGGCACCTCACTCTCTTTGAATCTTCTTTATCATGCTAAGAGGAGCGGGAAAAAGCAAAAAATTTCAGAATTGCACCTTGCAATGCGGAGAAATTACTGTTTGTGCATTTACAATATTCATTGATTTTTGCCATTGAAAAACGTCCAGAAATGATTGAAGCTACTGACTGAATGAAAGGAGCTGGCATCTCACTCTCTTTGAATCTTCTTTATCATGCTAAGAGGAGCAGGAAAAAGCAAAAAATTTCAGAATTGCACCTTGCAATGCGGAGAAATTACAGTTTGTGCATTTACAATATTCATTGATTTTTGCCATTGAGAAACGTCCAGAAATGATTGAAGCTACTGACTGAATGAAAGGAGCTGGCATCTCACTCTCTTTGAATCTTCTTTATCATGCTAAGAGGAACAGGAAAAAGCAAAAAATTTCAGAATTGCACCTTGCAATGCGGAGAAATTACTGTTTGTGCATTTACAATATTCATTGATTTTTGCCATTGAAAAACATCATGTTATTTATATACCAGAAATGTTTGAAGCTACTGACTGAATGAAAGGAGCTGGCATCTCACTCTCTTTGAATCTTCTTTATCATGCTAAGAGGAGCAGGAAAAAGCAAAAAATTTCAGAATTGCACCTTGCAATGTGGAGAAATTACTGTTTGTGCATTTACAATATTCATTGATTTTTACCATTGAAAAACGTCCAGAAATGATTGAAGCTACTGGCTGAATGAAAGTAGCTGGCATCTCACTCTCTTTGAATTTTCTTTATCATGCTAAGAGGAGCAGGAAAAAGCAAAAAATTTCAGACTTGCACCTTGCAATGCGGAGAAATTACTGTTTGTGCATTTACAATATTCATTGATTTTTGCCATTGAAAAACATCATGTTATTCATATACCAGAAATGTTTGAAGCTACTGACTGAATGAAAGGAGCTGGCATCTCACTCTCTTTGAATCTTCTTTATCATGCTAAGAGGAGCAGGAAAAAGCAAAAAATTTCAGAATTGCACCTTGCAATGCGGAGAAATTACTGTTTGTGCATTTACAATATTCATTGATTTTTGCCATTGAAAAACATCATGTTATTCATATACCAGAAATGTTTGAAGCTACTGACTGAATGAAAGGAGCTGGCATCTCACTCTCTTTGAATCTTCTTTATCATGCTAAGAGGAGCAGGAAAAAGCAAAAAATTTTAGAATTGCACCTTGCAATGTGGAGAAATTACTGTTTGTGCATTTACAATATTCATTGATTTTTACCATTGAAAAACGTCCAGAAATGATTGAAGCTACTGACTGAATGAAAGTAGCTGGCATCTCACTCTCTTTGAATCTTCTTTATCATGCTAAGAGGAGCAGGAAAAAGCAAAAAATTTCAGACTTGCACCTTGCAATGCGGAGAAATTACTGTTTGTGCATTTACAATATTCATTGATTTTTGCCATTGAAAAACATCATGTTATTCATATACCAGAAATGTTTGAAGCTACTGACAATGAAAGGAGCTGGCATCTCACTCTCTTTGAATCTTCTTTATCATGCTAAGAGGAGCAGGAAAAAGCAAAAAATTTCAGAATTGCACCTTGCAATGCGGAGAAATTACTGTTTGTGCATTTACAATATTCATTGATTTTTGCCATTGAAAAACATCATGTTATTCATATACCAGAAATGTTTGAAGCTACTGACTGAATGAAAGGAGCTGGCATCTCAATCTCTTTGAATCTTCTTTATCATGCTAAGAGGAGCAGGATAAAGCAAAAAATTTCAGAATTGCACCTTGCAATGTGGAGAAATTACTGTTTGTGCATTTACAATATTCATTGATTTTTACCATTGAAAAACGTCCAGAAATGATTGAAGCTACTGACTGAATGAAAGTAGCTGGCATCTCACTCTCTTTGAATCTTCTTTATCATGCTAAGAGGAGCAGGAAAAAGCAAAAAATTTCAGACTTGCACCTTGCAATGCGGAGAAATTACTGTTTGTGCATTTACAATATTCATTGATTTTTGCCATTGAAAAACATCATGTTATTCATATACCAGAAATGTTTGAAGCTACTGACTGAATGAAAGGAACTGGCATCTCACTCTCTTTGAATCTTCTTTATCATGCTAAGAGGAGCAGGAAAAAGCAAAAAATTTCAGAATTGCACCTTGCAATGCGGAGAAATTACTGTTTGTGCATTTACAATATTCATTGATTTTTGCCATTGAAAAACGTCCAGAAATGATTGAAGGTACTGACTGAATGAAAGGAGCTGGCATCTCACTCTCTTTGAATCTTCTTTATCATTCTAAGAGGAGCAGGAAAAAGCAAAAAATTTCAGAATTGCACCTTGCAATGCGGAGAAATTACTGTTTGTGCATTTACAATATTCATTGATTTTTGCCATTGAAAAACGTCCAGAAATGATTGAAGCTACTGACTCAATGAATGGAGCTGGCATCTCACTCTCTTTGAATCTTCTTTATCATGCTAAGAGGAGCAGGAAAAAGCAAAAAATTTCAGAATTGCACCTTGTAATGCGGAGAAATTACAGTTTGTGCATTTACAATATTCATTGATTTTTGCCATTGAAAAACGTCCAGAAATGATTGAAGCTACTGACTGAATGAAAGGAGCTGGCATCTCACTCTCTTTGAATCTTCTTTATCATGCTAAGAGGAGCAGGAAAAAGCAAAAAATTTCAGAATTGCACCTTGCAATGCGGAGAAATTACAGTTTGTGCATTTACAATATTCATTGATTTTTGCCATTGAAAAACGTCCAGAAATGATTGAAGCTACTGACTGAATGAAAGGAGCTGGCATCTCACTCTCTTTGAATCTTCTTTATCATGCTAAGAGGAGCAGGAAAAAGCAAAAAATTTCAGAATTGCACCTTGCAATGCGGAGAAATTACTGTTTGTGCATTTACAATATACATTGATTTTTGCCATTGAAAAACGTCCAGAAATGATTGAAGCTACTGACTGAATGAAAGGAGCTGGCATCTCACTCTCTTTGAATCTTCTTTATCATGCTAAGAGGAGCAGGAAAAAGCAAAAAATTTCAGAATTGCACCTTGCAATGCGGAGAAATTACTGTTTGTGCATTTACAATATTCATTGATTTTTGCCGTTGAAAAAAGTCCAGAAATGATTGAAGCTACTGACTGAATGAAAGGAGCTGGCATCTCACTCTCTTTGAATCTTCTTTATCATGCTAAGAGGAGCAGGAAAAAGCAAAAAATTTCAGAATTGCACCTTGCAATGCGGAGAAATTACTGTTTGTGCATTTACAATATTCATTGATTTTTGCCATTGAAAAACATCATGTTATTCATATACCAGAAATGATTGAAGCTACTGACTGAATGAAAGGAGCTGGCATCTCACTCTCTTTGAATCTTCTTTATCATGCTAAGAGGAGCAGGAAAAAGCAAGAAATTTCAGAATTGCACCTTGCAATGCGGAGAAATTACTGTTTGTGCATTTACAATATTCATTGATTTTTGCCATTGAAAAACATCATGTTATTCATATACCAGAAATGTTTGAAGCTACTGACTGAATGAAAGGAGCTGGCATCTCACTCTCTTTGAATCTTCTTTATCATGCTAAGAGGAGCAGGAAAAAGCAAAAAATTTCAGAATTGCACCTTGCAATGCGGAGAAATTACTGTTTGTGCATTTACAATATTCATTGATTTTTGCCATTGAAAAACGTCCAGAAATTATTGAAGCTACTGACTGAATGAAAGGAGCTGGCATCTCACTCTCTTTGAATCTTCTTTATCATGCTAAGAGGAGCAGGAAAAAGCAAAAAATTTCAGAATTGCACCTTGCAATGCGGAGAAATTACTGTTTGTGCATTTACAATATTCATTGATTTTTGCCATTGAAAAACGTCCAGAAATGATTGAAGCTACTGACTGAATGAAAGGAGCTGGCATCTCACTCTCTTTGAATCTTCTTTATCATGCTAAGAGGAGCAGGAAAAAGCAAAAAATTTCAGAATTGCACCTTGCAATGCGGAGAAATTACTGTTTGTGCATTTACAATATTCATTGATTTTTGCCATTGAAAAACATGTTATTCATATACCAGAAATGTTTGAAGCTACTGACTGAATGAAAGGAGCTGGCACCTCACTCTCTTTGAATCTTCTTTATCATGCTAAGAGGAGCGGGAAAAAGCAAAAAATTTCAGAATTGCACCTTGCAATGCGGAAAAATTACTGTTTGTGCATTTACAATATTCATTGATTTTTGCCATTGAAAAACGTCCAGAAATGATTGAAGGTACTGACTGAATGAAAGGAGCTGGCATCTCACTCTCTTTGAATCTTCTTTATCATGCTAAGAGGAGCAGGAAAAAGCAAAAAATTTCAGAATTGCACCTTGCAATGCGGAGAAATTACTGTTTGTGCATTTACAATATTCATTGATTTTTGCCATTGAAAAACGTCCAGAAATGATTGAAGCTACTGACTGAATGAAAGGAGCTGGCATCTCACTCTCTTTGAATCTTCTTTATCATGCTAAGAGGAGCAGGAAAAAGCAAAAAATTTCAGAATTGCACCTTGCAATGCGGAGAAATTACAGTTTGTGCATTTACAATATTCATTGATTTTTGCCATTGAAAAACATCCAGAAATGATTGAAGCTACTGACTGAATGAAAGGAGCTGGCATCTCACTCTCTTTGAATCTTCTTTATCATGCTAAGAGGAGCAGGAAAAAGCAAAAAATTTCAGAATTGCACCTTGCAATGCGGAGAAATTACTGTTTGTGCATTTACAATATTCATTGATTTTTGCCATTGAAAAACATCATGTTATTCATATACCAGAAATGTTTGAAGCTACTGACTGAATGAAAGGAGCTGGCATCTCACTCTCTTTGAATCTTCTTTATCATGCTAAGAGGAGCAGGAAAAAGCAAAAAATTTCAGAATTGTACCTTGCAATGCGGAGAAATTACTGTTTGTGCATTTACAATATTCATTGATTTTTGCCGTTGAAAAAAGTCCAGAAATGATTGAAGCTACTGACTGAATGAAAGGAGCTGGCATCTCACTCTCTTTGAATCTTCTTTATCATGCTAAGAGGAGCAGGAAAAAGCAAAAAATTTCAGAATTGCACCTTGCAATGCGGAGAAATTACTGTTTGTGCATTTACAATATTCATTGATTTTTGCCATTGAAAAACATCATGTTATTCATATACCAGAAATGATTGAAGCTACTGACTGAATGAAAGGAGCTGGCATCTCACTCTCTTTGAATCTTCTTTATCATGCTAAGAGGAGCAGGAAAAAGCAAGAAATTTCAGAATTGCACCTTGCAATGCGGAGAAATTACTGTTTGTGCATTTACAATATTCATTGATTTTTGCCATTGAAAAACATCATGTTATTCATATACCAGAAATGTTTGAAGCTACTGACTGAATGAAAGGAGCTGGCATCTCACTCTCTTTGAATCTTCTTTATCATGCTAAGAGGAGCAGGAAAAAGCAAAAAATTTCAGAATTGCACCTTGCAATGTGGAGAAATTACTGTTTGTGCATTTACAATATTCATTGATTTTTACCATTGAAAAACGTCCAGAAATGATTGAAGCTACTGACTGAATGAAAGTAGCTGCCATCTCACTCTCTTTGAATCTTTTTTATCATGCTAAGAGGAGCAGGAAAAAGCAAAAAATTTCAGACTTGCACCTTGCAATGCGGAGAAATTACTGTTTGTGCATTTACAATATTCATTGATTTTTGCCATTGAAAAACATCATGTTATTCATATACCAGAAATGTTTGAAGCTACTGACTGAATGAAAGGAGCTGGCATCTCACTCTCTTTGAATCTTCTTTATCATGCTAAGAGGAGCAGGAAAAAGCAAAAAATTTCAGAATTGCACCTTGCAATGCGGAGAAATTACTTTTTGTGCATTTACAATTTTCATTGATTTTTGCCATTGAAAAACGTCCAGAAATGATTGAAGCTACTGACTGAATGAAAGGAGCTGGCATCTCACTCTCTTTGAATCTTCTTTATCATGCTAAGAGGAGCAGGAAAAAGCAAAAAATTTCAGAATTGCACCTTGCAATGCGGAGAAATTACTGTTTGTGCATTTACAATATTCATTGATTTTTGCCATTGAAAAACGTCCAGAAATGATTGAAGCTACTGACTGAATGAAAGGAGCTGGCATCTCACTCTCTTTGAATCTTCTTTATCATGCTAAGAGGAGCAGGAAAAAGCAAAAAATTTCAGAATTGCACCTTGCAATGCGGAGAAATTACTGTTTGTGCATTTACAATATTCATTGATTTTTGCCATTGAAAAACATGCAATTCATATACCAGAAATGTTTGAAGCTACTGACTGAATGAAAGGAGCTGGCACCTCACTCTCTTTGAATCTTCTTTATCATGCTAAGAGGAGCGGGAAAAAGCAAAAAATTTCAGAATTGCACCTTGCAATGCGGAGAAATTACTGTTTGTGCATTTACAATATTCATTGATTTTTGCCATTGAAAAACGTCCAGAAATGATTGAAGGTACTGACTGAATGAAAGGAGCTGGCATCTCACTCTCTTTGAATCTTCTTTATCATGCTAAGAGGAGCAGGAAAAAGCAAAAAATTTCAGAATTGCACCTTGCAATGTGGACATATTACTGTTTGTGCATTTACAATATTCATTGATTTTTGCCATTGAAAAACATGTTTTTCATATACCAGAAATGTTTGAAGCTACTGACTGAATGAAAGGAGCTGGCATCTCACTCTCTTTGAATCTTCTTTATCATGCTAGGATTAACAGGAAAAAGCAAAAAATTTCAGAATTGCACCTTGCAATGTGGAGATATTACTGTTTGTGCATTTACAATATTCATTGATTTTTGCCATTGAAAAACATGTTTTTCATATACCAGAAATGTTTGAAGCTACTGACTGAATGAAAGGAGCTGGCATCTCACTCTCTTTGAATCTTCTTTATCATGCTAGGATTAACAGGAAAAAGCTAAAAATTTCAGAATTGCACCGTGCAATGTGGAGATATTACTGTTTGTGCATTTACAATATTCATTGATTTTTGCCATTGAAAAACATGTTTTTCATATACCAGAAATGTTTGAAGCTACTGACTGAATGAAAGGAGCTGGCATCTCACTCTCTTTGAATCTTCTTTATCATGCTAGGATTAACAGGAAAAAGCTAAAAATTTCATAATTGCACCGTGCAATGTGGAGATATTACTGTTTGTGCATTTACAATATTCATTGATTTTTGCCATTGAAAAACATGTTTTTCATATACCAGAAATGTTTGAAGCTACTGACTGAATGAAAGGAGCTGGCATCTCACTCTCTTTGAATCTTCTTTATCATGCTAGGATTAGCAGGAAAAAGCAAAAAATTTCAGAATTGCACCTTGCAATGTGGAGATATTACTGTTTGTGCATTTACAATATTCATTGATTTTTGCCATTGAAAAACATGTTTTTCATATACCAGAAATGTTTGAAGCTACTGACTGAATGAAAGGAGCTGGCATCTCACTCTCTTTGAATCTTCTTTATCATGCTAGGATTAACAGGAAAAAGCTAAAAATTTCATAATTGCACCGTGCAATGTGGAGATATTACTGTTTGTGCATTTACAATATTCATTGATTTTTGCCATTGAAAAACATGTTTTTCATATACCAGAAATGTTTGAAGCTACTGACTGAATGAAAGGAGCTGGCATCTCACTCTCTTTGAATCTTCTTTATCATGCTAGGATTAGCAGGAAAAAGCAAAAAATTTCAGAATTGCACCTTGCAATGTGGAGATATTACTGTTTGTGCATTTACAATATTCATTGATTTTTGCCATTGAAAAACATGTTTTTCATATACCAGAAATGTTTGAAGCTACTGACTGAATGAAAGGAGCTGGCATCTCACTCTCTTTGAATCTTTATCATGCTAGGATTAACAGGAAAAAGCTAAAAATTTCAGAATTGCACCGTGCAATGTGGAGATATTACTGTTTGTGCATTTACAATATTCATTGATTTTTGCCATTGAAAAACATGTTATTCATATACCAGAAATGTTTGAAGCTACTGACTGAATGAAAGGAGCTGGCACCTCACTCTCTTTGAATCTTCTTTATCATGCTAAGAGGAGCGGGAAAAAGCAAAAAATTTCAGAATTGCACCTTGCAATGCGGAAAAATTACTGTTTGTGCATTTACAATATTCATTGATTTTTGCCATTGAAAAACGTCCAGAAATGATTGAAGGTACTGACTGAATGAAAGGAGCTGGCATCTCACTCTCTTTGAATCTTCTTTATCATGCTAAGAGGAGCAGGAAAAAGCAAAAAATTTCAGAATTGCACCTTGCAATGCGGAGAAATTACTGTTTGTGCATTTACAATATTCATTGATTTTTGCCATTGAAAAACGTCCAGAAATGATTGAAGCTACTGACTGAATGAAAGGAGCTGGCATCTCACTCTCTTTGAATCTTCTTTATCATGCTAAGAGGAGCAGGAAAAAGCAAAAAATTTCAGAATTGCACCTTGCAATGCGGAGAAATTACAGTTTGTGCATTTACAATATTCATTGATTTTTGCCATTGAAAAACATCCAGAAATGATTGAAGCTACTGACTGAATGAAAGGAGCTGGCATCTCACTCTCTTTGAATCTTCTTTATCATGCTAAGAGGAGCAGGAAAAAGCAAAAAATTTCAGAATTGCACCTTGCAATGCGGAGAAATTACTGTTTGTGCATTTACAATATTCATTGATTTTTGCCATTGAAAAACATCATGTTATTCATATACCAGAAATGTTTGAAGCTACTGACTGAATGAAAGGAGCTGGCATCTCACTCTCTTTGAATCTTCTTTATCATGCTAAGAGGAGCAGGAAAAAGCAAAAAATTTCAGAATTGCACCTTGCAATGCGGAGAAATTACTGTTTGTGCATTTACAATATTCATTGATTTTTGCCGTTGAAAAAAGTCCAGAAATGATTGAAGCTACTGACTGAATGAAAGGAGCTGGCATCTCACTCTCTTTGAATCTTCTTTATCATGCTAAGAGGAGCAGGAAAAAGCAAAAAATTTCAGAATTGCACCTTGCAATGCGGAGAAATTACTGTTTGTGCATTTACAATATTCATTGATTTTTGCCATTGAAAAACATCATGTTATTCATATACCAGAAATGATTGAAGCTACTGACTGAATGAAAGGAGCTGGCATCTCACTCTCTTTGAATCTTCTTTATCATGCTAAGAGGAGCAGGAAAAAGCAAGAAATTTCAGAATTGCACCTTGCAATGCGGAGAAATTACTGTTTGTGCATTTACAATATTCATTGATTTTTGCCATTGAAAAACATCATGTTATTCATATACCAGAAATGTTTGAAGCTACTGACTGAATGAAAGGAGCTGGCATCTCACTCTCTTTGAATCTTCTTTATCATGCTAAGAGGAGCAGGAAAAAGCAAAAAATTTCAGAATTGCACCTTGCAATGTGGAGAAATTACTGTTTGTGCATTTACAATATTCATTGATTTTTACCATTGAAAAACGTCCAGAAATGATTGAAGCTACTGACTGAATGAAAGTAGCTGCCATCTCACTCTCTTTGAATCTTTTTTATCATGCTAAGAGGAGCAGGAAAAAGCAAAAAATTTCAGACTTGCACCTTGCAATGCGGAGAAATTACTGTTTGTGCATTTACAATATTCATTGATTTTTGCCATTGAAAAACATCATGTTATTCATATACCAGAAATGTTTGAAGCTACTGACTGAATGAAAGGAGCTGGCATCTCACTCTCTTTGAATCTTCTTTATCATGCTAAGAGGAGCAGGAAAAAGCAAAAAATTTCAGAATTGCACCTTGCAATGCGGAGAAATTACTTTTTGTGCATTTACAATTTTCATTGATTTTTGCCATTGAAAAACGTCCAGAAATGATTGAAGCTACTGACTGAATGAAAGGAGCTGGCATCTCACTCTCTTTGAATCTTCTTTATCATGCTAAGAGGAGCAGGAAAAAGCAAAAAATTTCAGAATTGCACCTTGCAATGCGGAGAAATTACTGTTTGTGCATTTACAATATTCATTGATTTTTGCCATTGAAAAACGTCCAGAAATGATTGAAGCTACTGACTGAATGAAAGGAGCTGGCATCTCACTCTCTTTGAATCTTCTTTATCATGCTAAGAGGAGCAGGAAAAAGCAAAAAATTTCAGAATTGCACCTTGCAATGCGGAGAAATTACTGTTTGTGCATTTACAATATTCATTGATTTTTGCCATTGAAAAACATGCAATTCATATACCAGAAATGTTTGAAGCTACTGACTGAATGAAAGGAGCTGGCACCTCACTCTCTTTGAATCTTCTTTATCATGCTAAGAGGAGCGGGAAAAAGCAAAAAATTTCAGAATTGCACCTTGCAATGCGGAGAAATTACTGTTTGTGCATTTACAATATTCATTGATTTTTGCCATTGAAAAACGTCCAGAAATGATTGAAGGTACTGACTGAATGAAAGGAGCTGGCATCTCACTCTCTTTGAATCTTCTTTATCATGCTAAGAGGAGCAGGAAAAAGCAAAAAATTTCAGAATTGCACCTTGCAATGTGGACATATTACTGTTTGTGCATTTACAATATTCATTGATTTTTGCCATTGAAAAACATGTTTTTCATATACCAGAAATGTTTGAAGCTACTGACTGAATGAAAGGAGCTGGCATCTCACTCTCTTTGAATCTTCTTTATCATGCTAGGATTAACAGGAAAAAGCAAAAAATTTCAGAATTGCACCTTGCAATGTGGAGATATTACTGTTTGTGCATTTACAATATTCATTGATTTTTGCCATTGAAAAACATGTTTTTCATATACCAGAAATGTTTGAAGCTACTGACTGAATGAAAGGAGCTGGCATCTCACTCTCTTTGAATCTTCTTTATCATGCTAGGATTAACAGGAAAAAGCTAAAAATTTCAGAATTGCACCGTGCAATGTGGAGATATTACTGTTTGTGCATTTACAATATTCATTGATTTTTGCCATTGAAAAACATGTTTTTCATATACCAGAAATGTTTGAAGCTACTGACTGAATGAAAGGAGCTGGCATCTCACTCTCTTTGAATCTTCTTTATCATGCTAGGATTAACAGGAAAAAGCTAAAAATTTCATAATTGCACCGTGCAATGTGGAGATATTACTGTTTGTGCATTTACAATATTCATTGATTTTTGCCATTGAAAAACATGTTTTTCATATACCAGAAATGTTTGAAGCTACTGACTGAATGAAAGGAGCTGGCATCTCACTCTCTTTGAATCTTCTTTATCATGCTAGGATTAGCAGGAAAAAGCAAAAAATTTCAGAATTGCACCTTGCAATGTGGAGATATTACTGTTTGTGCATTTACAATATTCATTGATTTTTGCCATTGAAAAACATGTTTTTCATATACCAGAAATGTTTGAAGCTACTGACTGAATGAAAGGAGCTGGCATCTCACTCTCTTTGAATCTTCTTTATCATGCTAGGATTAACAGGAAAAAGCTAAAAATTTCATAATTGCACCGTGCAATGTGGAGATATTACTTTTTGTGCATTTACAATATTCATTGATTTTTGCCATTGAAAAACATGTTTTTCATATACCAGAAATGTTTGAAGCTACTGACTGAATGAAAGGAGCTGGCATCTCACTCTCTTTGAATCTTCTTTATCATGCTAGGATTAGCAGGAAAAAGCAAAAAATTTCAGAATTGCACCTTGCAATGTGGAGATATTACTGTTTGTGCATTTACAATATTCATTGATTTTTGCCATTGAAAAACATGTTTTTCATATACCAGAAATGTTTGAAGCTACTGACTGAATGAAAGGAGCTGGCATCTCACTCTCTTTGAATCTTTATCATGCTAGGATTAACAGGAAAAAGCTAAAAATTTCAGAATTGCACCGTGCAATGTGGAGATATTACTGTTTGTGCATTTACAATATTCATTGATTTTTGCCATTGAAAAACATCATGTTATTCATATACCAGAAATGTTTGAAGCTACTGACTGAATGAAAGGAGCTGGCATCTCACTCTCTTTGAATCTTCTTTATCATGCTAAGAGGAGCAGGAAAAAGCAAAAAATTTCAGAATTGCACCTTGCAATGTGGAGAAATTACTGTTTATGCATTTACAATATTCATTGATTTTTACCATTGAAAAACGTCCAGAAATGATTGAAGCTACTGACTGAATGAAAGTAGCTGCCATCTCACTCTCTTTGAATCTTTTTTATCATGCTAAGAGGAGCAGGAAAAAGCAAAAAATTTCAGACTTGCACCTTGCAATGCGGAGAAATTATTGTTTGTGCATTTACAATATTCATTGATTTTTGCCATTGAAAAACATCATGTTATTCATATACCAGAAATGTTTGAAGCTACTGACTGAATGAAAGGAGCTGGCATCTCACTCTCTTTGAATCTTCTTTATCATGCTAAGAGGAGCAGGAAAAAGCAAAAAATTTCAGAATTGCACCTTGCAATGCGGAGAAATTACTTTTTGTGCATTTACAATTTTCATTGATTTTTGCCATTGAAAAACGTCCAGAAATGATTGAAGCTACTGACTGAATGAAAGGAGCTGGCATCTCACTCTCTTTGAATCTTCTTTATCATGCTAAGAGGAGCAGGAAAAAGCAAAAAATTTCAGAATTGCACCTTGCAATGCGGAGAAATTACTGTTTGTGCATTTACAATATTCATTGATTTTTGCCATTGAAAAACGTCCAGAAATGATTGAAGCTACTGACTGAATGAAAGGAGCTGGCATCTCACTCTCTTTGAATCTTCTTTATCATGCTAAGAGGAGCAGGAAAAAGCAAAAAATTTCAGAATTGCACCTTGCAATGCGGAGAAATTACTGTTTGTGCATTTACAATATTCATTGATTTTTGCCATTGAAAAACATGCAATTCATATACCAGAAATGTTTGAAGCTACTGACTGAATGAAAGGAGCTGGCACCTCACTCTCTTTGAATCTTCTTTATCATGCTAAGAGGAGCGGGAAAAAGCAAAAAATTTCAGAATTGCACCTTGCAATGCGGAGAAATTACTGTTTGTGCATTTACAATATTCATTGATTTTTGCCATTGAAAAACGTCCAGAAATGATTCAAGGTACTGACTGAATGAAAGGAGCTGGCATCTCACTCTCTTTGAATCTTCTTTATCATGCTAAGAGGAGCAGGAAAAAGCAAAAAATTTCAGAATTGCACCTTGCAATGTGGACATATTACTGTTTGTGCATTTACAATATTCATTGATTTTTGCCATTGAAAAACATGTTTTTCATATACCAGAAATGTTTGAAGCTACTGACTGAATGAAAGGAGCTGGCATCTCACTCTCTTTGAATCTTCTTTATCATGCTAGGATTAACAGGAAAAAGCAAAAAATTTCAGAATTGCACCTTGCAATGTGGAGATATTACTGTTTGTGCATTTACAATATTCATTGATTTTTGCCATTGAAAAACATGTTTTTCATATACCAGAAATGTTTGAAGCTACTGACTGAATGAAAGGAGCTGGCATCTCACTCTCTTTGAATCTTCTTTATCATGCTAGGATTAACAGGAAAAAGCTAAAAATTTCAGAATTGCACCGTGCAATGTGGAGATATTACTGTTTGTGCATTTACAATATTCATTGATTTTTGCCATTGAAAAACATGTTTTTCATATACCAGAAATGTTTGAAGCTACTGACTGAATGAAAGGAGCTGGCATCTCACTCTCTTTATATCTTCTTTATCATGCTAGGATTAACAGGAAAAAGCTAAAAATTTCATAATTGCACCGTGCAATGTGGAGATATTACTGTTTGTGCATTTACAATATTCATTGATTTTTGCCATTGAAAAACATGTTTTTCATATACCAGAAATGTTTGAAGCTACTGACTGAATGAAAGGAGCTGGCATCTCACTCTCTTTGAATCTTCTTTATCATGCTAGGATTAGCAGGAAAAAGCAAAAAATTTCAGAATTGCACCTTGCAATGTGGAGATATTACTGTTTGTGCATTTACAATATTCATTGATTTTTGCCATTGAAAAACATGTTTTTCATATACCAGAAATGTTTGAAGCTACTGACTGAATGAAAGGAGCTGGCATCTCACTCTCTTTGAATCTTCTTTATCATGCTAGGATTAACAGGAAAAAGCTAAAAATTTCATAATTGCACCGTGCAATGTGGAGATATTACTGTTTGTGCATTTACAATATTCATTGATTTTTGCCATTGAAAAACATGTTTTTCATATACCAGAAATGTTTGAAGCTACTGACTGAATGAAAGGAGCTGGCATCTCACTCTCTTTGAATCTTCTTTATCATGCTAGGATTAGCAGGAAAAAGCAAAAAATTTCAGAATTGCACCTTGCAATGTGGAGATATTACTGTTTGTGCATTTACAATATTCATTGATTTTTGCCATTGAAAAACATGTTTTTCATATACCAGAAATGTTTGAAGCTACTGACTGAATGAAAGGAGCTGGCATCTCACTCTCTTTGAATCTTTATCATGCTAGGATTAACAGGAAAAAGCTAAAAATTTCAGAATTGCACCGTGCAATGTGGAGATATTACTGTTTGTGCATTTACAATATTCATTGATTTTTGCCATTGAAAAACATGTTTTTCATATACCAGAAATGTTTGAAGCTACTGACTGAATGAAAGGAGCTGGCATCTCACTCTCTTTGAATCTTCTTTATCATGCTAGGATTAGCAGGAAAAAGCAAAAAATTTCAGAATTGCACCTTGCAATGTGGAGATATTACTGTTTGTGCATTTACAATATTCATTGATTTTTGCCATTGAAAAACATGTTTTTCATATACCAGAAATGTTTGAAGCTACTGACTGAATGAAAGGAGCTGGCATCTCACTCTCTTTGAATCTTCTTTATCATGCTAGGATTAACAGGAAAAAGCAAAGAATTTCAGAATTGCACCTTGCAATGTGGAGATATTACTGTTTGTGCATTTACAATATTCATTGATTTTTGCCATTGAAAAACATGTTTTTCATATACCAGAAATGTTTGAAGCTACTGACTGAATGAAAGGAGCTGGCATCTCACTCTCTTTGAATCTTCTTTATCATGCTAGGATTAACAGGAAAAAGCTAAAAATTTCAGAATTGCACCGTGCAATGTGGAGATATTACTGTTTGTGCATTTACAATATTCATTGATTTTTGCCATTGAAAAACATGTTTTTCATATACCAGAAATGTTTGAAGCTACTGACTGAATGAAAGGAGCTGGCATCTCACTCTCTTTGAATCTTCTTTATCATGCTAGGATTAGCAGGAAAAAGCAAAAAATTTCAGAATTGCACCTTGCAATGTGGAGATATTACTGTTTGTGCATTTACAATATTCATTGATTTTTGCCATTGAAAAACATGTTTTTCATATACCAGAAATGTTTGAAGCTACTGACTGAATGAAAGGAGCTGGCATCTCACTCTCTTTGAATCTTCTTTATCATGCTAGGATTAGCAGGAAAAAGCAAAAAATTTCAGAATTGCACCTTGCAATGTGGAGATATTACTGTTTGTGCATTTACAATATTCATTGATTTTTGCCATTGAAAAACATGTTTTTCATATACCAGAAATGTTTGAAGCTACTGACTGAATGAAAGGAGCTGGCATCTCACTCTCTTTGAATCTTCTTTATCATGCTAGGATTAACAGGAAAAAGCAAAGAATTTCAGAATTGCACCTTGCAATGTGGAGATATTACTGTTTGTGCATTTACAATATTCATTGATTTTTGCCATTGAAAAACATGTTTTTCATATACCAGAAATGTTTGAAGCTACTGACTGAATGAAAGGAGCTGGCATCTCACTCTCTTTGAATCTTCTTTATCATGCTAGGATTAGCAGGAAAAAGCAAAAAATTTCAGAATTGCACCTTGCAATGTGGAGATATTACTGTTTGTGCATTTACAATATTCATTGATTTTTGCCATTGAAAAACATGTTTTTCATATACCAGAAATGTTTGAAGCTACTGACTGAATGAAAGGAGCTGGCATCTCACTCTCTTTGAATCTTCTTTATCATGCTAGGATTAACAGGAAAAAGCAAAGAATTTCAGAATTGCACCTTGCAATGTGGAGATATTACTGTTTGTGCATTTACAATATTCATTGATTTTTGCCATTGAAAAACATGTTTTTCATATACCAGAAATGTTTGAAGCTACTGACTGAATGAAAGGAGCTGGCATCTCACTCTCTTTGAATCTTCTTTATCATGCTAGGATTAACAGGAAAAAGCTAAAAATTTCAGAATTGCACCGTGCAATGTGGAGATATTACTGTTTGTGCATTTACAATATTCATTGATTTTTGCCATTGAAAAACATGTTTTTCATATACCAGAAATGTTTGAAGCTACTGACTGAATGAAAGGAGCTGGCATCTCACTCTCTTTGAATCTTCTTTATCATGCTAGGATTAGCAGGAAAAAGCAAAAAATTTCAGAATTGCACCTTGCAATGTGGAGATATTACTGTTTGTGCATTTACAATATTCATTGATTTTTGCCATTGAAAAACATGTTTTTCATATACCAGAAATGTTTGAAGCTACTGACTGAATGAAAGGAGCTGGCATCTCACTCTCTTTGAATCTTCTTTATCATGCTAGGATTAACAGGAAAAAGCTAAAAATTTCAGAATTGCACCGTGCAATGTGGAGATATTACTGTTTGTGCATTTACAATATTCATTGATTTTTGCCATTGAAAAACATGTTTTTCATATACCAGAAATGTTTGAAGCTACTGACTGAATGAAAGGAGCTGGCATCTCACTCTCTTTGAATCTTCTTTATCATGCTAGGATTAGCAGGAAAAAGCAAAAAATTTCAGAATTGCACCTTGCAATGTGGAGATATTACTGTTTGTGCATTTACAATATTCATTGATTTTTGCCATTGAAAAACATGTTTTTCATATACCAGAAATGTTTGAAGCTACTGACTGAATGAAAGGAGCTGGCATCTCACTCTCTTTGAATCTTCTTTATCATGCTAGGATTAACAGGAAAAAGCTAAAAATTTCAGAATTGCACCGTGCAATGTTGAGATATTACTGTTTGTGCATTTACAATATTCATTGATTTTTGCCATTGAAAAACATGTTTTTCATATACCAGAAATGTTTGAAGCTACTGACTGAATGAAAGGAGCTGGCATCTCACTCTCTTTGAATCTTCTTTATCATGCTAGGATTAGCAGGAAAAAGCAAAAAATTTCAGAATTGCACCTTGCAATGTGGAGATATTACTGTTTGTGCATTTACAATATTCATTGATTTTTGCCATTGAAAAACATCATGTTATTCATATACCAGAAATGATTGAAGCTACTGACTGAATGAAAGGAGCTGGCATCTCACTCTCTTTGAATCTTCTTTTTCATGCTAAGAGGAGCAGGAAAAAGTAAAAAATTTCAGAATTGCACCTTGCAATGCGGAGAAATTACTGTTTGTGCATTTACAATATTCATTGATTTTTGCCATTGAAAAACGTCCAGAAATGATTGAAGCTACTGACTGAATGAAAGGAGCTGGCATCTCAGTCTCTTTGAATCTTCTTTATCATGCTAAGAGGAGCAGGAAAAAGCAAAAAATTTCAGAATTGCACCTTGCAATGCGGAGAAATTACTGCTTGTGCATTTACAATATTCATTGATTTTTGCCATTGAAAAACGTCCAGAAATGATTGAAGCTACTGACTGAATGAAAGGAGCTGGCATCTCACTCTCTTTGAATCTTCTTTATCATGCTAAGAGGAGCAGGAAAAAGCAAAAAATTTCAGAATTGCACCTTGCAATACGGAGAAATTACTGTTTGTGCATTTACAATATTCATTGATTTTTGCCATTGAAAAACGTCCAGAAATGATTGAAGCTACTGACTGAATGAAAGGAGCTGGCATCTCACTCTGTTTGAATCTTCTTTATCATGCTAAGAGGAGCAGGAAAAAGCAAAAAATTTCAGAATTGCACCTTGCAATGCGGAGAAATTACTGTTTGTGCATTTACAATATTCATTGATTTTTGCCATTGAAAAACGTCCAGAAATGATTGAAGCTACTGACTGAATGAAAGGAGCTGGCATCTCACTCTCTTTGAATCTTCTTTATCATGCTAAGAGGAGCAGGAAAAAGCAAAAAATTTCAGAATTGCACCTTGCAATGCGGAGAAATTACTGTTTGTGCATTTACAATATTCATTGATTTTTGCCGTTGAAAAACGTCCAGAAATGATTGAAGCTACTGACTGAATGAAAGGAGCTGGCATCTCACTCTCTTTGAATCTTCTTTATCATGCTAAGAGGAGCAGGAAAAAGCAAAAAATTTCAGAATTGCACCTTGCAATGCGGAGAAATTACTGTTTGTGCATTTACAATATTCATTGATTTTTGCCATTGAAAAACATCCAGAAATGATTGAAGCTACTGACTGAATGAAAGGAGCTGGCATCTCACTCTCTTTGAATCTTCTTTATCATGCTAAGAGGAGCAGGAAAAAGCAAAAAATTTCAGAATTGCACCTTGCAATGCGGAGAAAATACTGTTTGTGCATTTACAATATTCATTGATTTTTGCCATTGTTAAACATCATGTTATTCATATACCAGAAATGATTGAAGCTACTGACTGAATGAAAGGAGCTGGCATCTCACTCTCTTTGAATCTTCTTTATCATGCTAAGAGGAGCAGGAAAAAGCAAAAAATTTCAGAATTGCACCTTGCAATGCGGAGAAATTACTGTTTGTGCATTTACAATATTCATTGATTTTTGCCATTGAAAAACGTCCAGAAATGTTTGAAGCTACTGACTGAATGAAAGGAGCTGGCATCTCACTCTCTTTGAATCTTCTTTATCATGCTAAGAGGAGCAGGAAAAAGCAAAAAATTTCAGAATTGCACCTTGCAATGCGGAGAAATTACTGTTTGTGCATTTACAATATTCATTGATTTTTGCCATTGAAAAACGTCCAGAAATGATTGAAGCTACTGACTGAATGAAAGGAGCTGGCATCTCACTCTCTTTGAATCTTCTTTATCATGCTAAGAGGAGCAGGAAAATGCAAAAAATTTCAGAATTGCTCCTTGCAATGCGGAGAAATTACTGTTTGTGCATTTACAATATTCATTGATTTTTGCCATTGAAAAACATCATGTTATTCATATACCAGAAATGTTTGAAGCTACTGACTGAATGAAAGGAGCTGGCATGTCACTCTCTTTGAATCTTCTTTATCATGCTAAAAGGAGCAGGAAAAAGCAAAAAATTTCAGAATTGCACCTTGCAATGCGGAGAAATTACTGTTTGTGCATTTACAATATTCATTGATTTTTGCCATTGAAAAACGTCCAGAAATGATTGAAGCTACTGACTGAATGAAAGGAGCTGGCATCTCACTCTCTTTGAATATTCTTTATCATGCTAAGAGGAGCAGGAAAAAGCAAAAAATTTCAGAATTGCACCTTGCAATGCGGAGAAATTACTGTTTGTGCATTTACAATATTCATTGATTTTTGCCATTGAAAAACATCATGTTATTCATATACCAGAAATGTTTGAAGCTACTGACTGAATGAAAGGAGCTGGCATCTCACTCTCTTTGAATCTTCTTTATCATGCTAAGAGGAGCAGGAAAAAGCAAAAAATTTCAGAATTGCACCTTGCAATGCGAATAAATTACTGTTTGTGCATTTACAATATTCATTGATTTTTGCCATTGAAAAACGTCCAGAAATGATTGAAGCTACTGACTGAATGAAAGGAGCTGGCATCTCACTCTCTTTGAATCTTCTTTATCATGCTAAGAGGAGCAGGAAAAGGCAAAAAATTTCAGAATTGCACCTTGCAATGCGGAGAAATTACTGTTTGTGCATTTACAATATTCATTGATTTTTGCCATTGAAAAACATCATGTTATTCATATACCAGAAATGTTTGAAGCTACTGACTGAATGAAAGGAGCTGGCATCTCACTCTCTTTGAATCTTCTTTATCATGCTAAGAGGAGCAGGAAAAAGCAAAAAATTTCAGAATTGCACCTTGCAATGCGAATAAATTACTGTTTGTGCATTTACAATATTCATTGATTTTTGCCATTGAAAAACATCATGTTATTCATATACCAGAAATGATTGAAGCTACTGACTGAATGAAAGGAGCTGGCATCTCACTCTCTTTGAATCTTCTTTATCATGCTGAGGAGCAGGAAAAAGCAAAAAATTTCAGAATTGCACCTCGCAATGCGGAGAAATTACTGTTTGTGCATTTACAATATTCATTGATTTTTGCCATTGAAAAACGTCCAGAAATGATTGAAGCTACTGACTGAATGAAAGGAGCTGGCATCTCACTCTCTTTGAATCTTCTTTATCATGCTAAGAGGAGCAGGAAAAAGCAAAAAATTTCAGAATTGCACCTTGCAATGCGGAGAAATTGCTGTTTGTGCATTTACAAAATTCATTGATTTTTGCCATTGAAAAACATCATGTTATTCATATACCAGAAATGTTTGAAGCTACTGACTGAATGAAAGGAGCTGGCATCTCACTCTCTTTGAATCTTCTTTATCATGCTAAGAGGAGCAGGAAAAAGCAAAAAATTTCAGAATTGCACCTTGCAATGCGGAGAAATTACTGTTTGTGCATTTACAATATTCATTGATTTTTGCCATTGAAAAACGTCCAGAAATGATTGAAGCTACTGACTGAATGAAAGGAGCTGGCATCTCACTCTCTTTGAATCTTCTTTATCATGCTAAGAGGAGCAGGAAAAAGCAAAAAATTTCAGAATTGCACCTTGCAATGCGGAGAAATTACTGTTTGTGCATTTACAATATACATTGATTTTTGCCATTGAAAAACGTCCAGAAATGATTGAAGCTACTGACTGAATGAAAGGAGCTGGCATCTCACTCTCTTTGAATCTTCTTTATCATGCTAAGAGGAGCAGGAAAAAGCAAAAAATTTCAGAATTGCACCTTGCAATGCGGAGAAATTACTGTTTGTGCATTTACAATATACATTGATTTTTGCCATTGAAAAACGTCCAGAAATGATTGAAGCTACTCACTGAATGAAAGGAGCTGGCATCTCACTCTCTTTGAATCTTCTTTATCATGCTAAGAGGAGCAGGAAAAAGCAAAAAATTTCAGAATTGCACCTTGCAATGCGGAGAAATTACTGTTTGTGCATTTACAATATTCATTGATTTTTGCCATTGAAAAATGTCCAGAAATGATTGAAGCTACTGACTGAATGAAAGGAGCTGGCATCTCACTCTCTTTGAATCTTCTTTATCATGCTAATAGGAGCAGGAAAAAGCAAAAAATTTCAGAATTGCACCTTGCAATGCGGAGAAATTACTGTTTGTGCATTTACAATATTCATTGATTTTTGCCATTGAAAAACGTCCAGAAATGATTGAACCTACCGACTGAATGAAAGGAGCTGGCATCTCACTCTCTTTGAATCTTCTTTATCATGCTAAGAGGAGCAGGAAAAAGCAAAAAATTTCAGAATTGCACCTTGCAATGCGGAGAAATTACTGTTTGTGCATTTACAATATTCATTGATTTTTGCCATTGTTAAACATCATGTTATTCATATACCAGAAATGATTGAAGCTACTGACTGAATGAAAGGAGCTGGCATCTCACTCTCTTTGAATCTTCTTTATCATGCTAAGAGGAGCAGGAAAAAGCAAAAAATTTCAGAATTGCACCTTGCAATGCGGAGAAATTACTGTTTGTGCATTTACAATATTCATTGATTTTTGCCATTGAAAAACGTCCAGAAATGTTTGAAGCTACTGACTGAATGAAAGGAGCTGGCATCTCACTCTCTTTGAATCTTCTTTATCATGCTAAGAGGAGCAGGAAAAAGCAAAAAATTTCAGAATTGCACCTTGCAATGCGGAGAAATTACTGTTTGTGCATTTACAATATTCATTGATTTTTGCCATTGAAAAACGTCCAGAAATGATTGAAGCTACTGACTGAATGAAAGGAGCTGGCATCTCACTCTCTTTGAATCTTCTTTATCATGCTAAGAGGAGCAGGAAAATGCAAAAAATTTCAGAATTGCTCCTTGCAATGCGGAGAAATTACTGTTTGTGCATTTACAATATTCATTGATTTTTGCCATTGAAAAACATCATGTTATTCATATACCAGAAATGTTTGAAGCTACTGACTGAATGAAAGGAGCTGGCATGTCACTCTCTTTGAATCTTCTTTATCATGCTAAAAGGAGCAGGAAAAAGCAAAAAATTTCAGAATTGCACCTTGCAATGCGGAGAAATTACTGTTTGTGCATTTACAATATTCATTGATTTTTGCCATTGAAAAACGTCCAGAAATGATTGAAGCTACTGACTGAATGAAAGGAGCTGGCATCTCACTCTCTTTGAATATTCTTTATCATGCTAAGAGGAGCAGGAAAAAGCAAAAAATTTCAGAATTGCACCTTGCAATGCGGAGAAATTACTGTTTGTGCATTTACAATATTCATTGATTTTTGCCATTGAAAAACATCATGTTATTCATATACCAGAAATGTTTGAAGCTACTGACTGAATGAAAGGAGCTGGCATCTCACTCTCTTTGAATCTTCTTTATCATGCTAAGAGGAGCAGGAAAAAGCAAAAAATTTCAGAATTGCACCTTGCAATGCGAATAAATTACTGTTTGTGCATTTACAATATTCATTGATTTTTGCCATTGAAAAACGTCCAGAAATGATTGAAGCTACTGACTGAATGAAAGGAGCTGGCATCTCACTCTCTTTGAATCTTCTTTATCATGCTAAGAGGAGCAGGAAAAGGCAAAAAATTTCAGAATTGCACCTTGCAATGCGGAGAAATTACTGTTTGTGCATTTACAATATTCATTGATTTTTGCCATTGAAAAACATCATGTTATTCATATACCAGAAATGTTTGAAGCTACTGACTGAATGAAAGGAGCTGGCATCTCACTCTCTTTGAATCTTCTTTATCATGCTAAGAGGAGCAGGAAAAAGCAAAAAATTTCAGAATTGCACCTTGCAATGCGAATAAATTACTGTTTGTGCATTTACAATATTCATTGATTTTTGCCATTGAAAAACATCATGTTATTCATATACCAGAAATGATTGAAGCTACTGACTGAATGAAAGGAGCTGGCATCTCACTCTCTTTGAATCTTCTTTATCATGCTGAGGAGCAGGAAAAAGCAAAAAATTTCAGAATTGCACCTCGCAATGCGGAGAAATTACTGTTTGTGCATTTACAATATTCATTGATTTTTGCCATTGAAAAACGTCCAGAAATGATTGAAGCTACTGACTGAATGAAAGGAGCTGGCATCTCACTCTCTTTGAATCTTCTTTATCATGCTAAGAGGAGCAGGAAAAAGCAAAAAATTTCAGAATTGCACCTTGCAATGCGGAGAAATTGCTGTTTGTGCATTTACAAAATTCATTGATTTTTGCCATTGAAAAACATCATGTTATTCATATACCAGAAATGTTTGAAGCTACTGACTGAATGAAAGGAGCTGGCATCTCACTCTCTTTGAATCTTCTTTATCATGCTAAGAGGAGCAGGAAAAAGCAAAAAATTTCAGAATTGCACCTTGCAATGCGGAGAAATTACTGTTTGTGCATTTACAATATTCATTGATTTTTGCCATTGAAAAACGTCCAGAAATGATTGAAGCTACTGACTGAATGAAAGGAGCTGGCATCTCACTCTCTTTGAATCTTCTTTATCATGCTAAGAGGAGCAGGAAAAAGCAAAAAATTTCAGAATTGCACCTTGCAATGCGGAGAAATTACTGTTTGTGCATTTACAATATACATTGATTTTTGCCATTGAAAAACGTCCAGAAATGATTGAAGCTACTGACTGAATGAAAGGAGCTGGCATCTCACTCTCTTTGAATCTTCTTTATCATGCTAAGAGGAGCAGGAAAAAGCAAAAAATTTCAGAATTGCACCTTGCAATGCGGAGAAATTACTGTTTGTGCATTTACAATATACATTGATTTTTGCCATTGAAAAACGTCCAGAAATGATTGAAGCTACTCACTGAATGAAAGGAGCTGGCATCTCACTCTCTTTGAATCTTCTTTATCATGCTAAGAGGAGCAGGAAAAAGCAAAAAATTTCAGAATTGCACCTTGCAATGCGGAGAAATTACTGTTTGTGCATTTACAATATTCATTGATTTTTGCCATTGAAAAATGTCCAGAAATGATTGAAGCTACTGACTGAATGAAAGGAGCTGGCATCTCACTCTCTTTGAATCTTCTTTATCATGCTAATAGGAGCAGGAAAAAGCAAAAAATTTCAGAATTGCACCTTGCAATGCGGAGAAATTACTGTTTGTGCATTTACAATATTCATTGATTTTTGCCATTGAAAAACGTCCAGAAATGATTGAACCTACCGACTGAATGAAAGGAGCTGGCATCTCACTCTCTTTGAATCTTCTTTATCATGCTAAGAGGAGCAGGAAAAAGCAAAAAATTTCAGAATTACACCTTGCAATGCGGAGAAATTACTGTTTGTGCATTTACAATATTCATTGATTTTTGCCGTTGAAAAACGTCCAGAAATGATTGAAGCTACTGACTGAATGAAAGGAGCTGGCATCTCACTCTCTTTGAATCTTCTTTATCATGCTAAGAGGAGCAGGAAAAAGCAAAAAATTTCAGAATTGCACCTTGCAATGCGGAGAAATTACTGTTTGTGCATTTACAATATTCATTGATTTTTGCCATTGAAAAACATCATGTTATTCATATACCAAAAATGATTGAAGCTACTGAGTGAATGAAAGGAGCTGGCATCTCACTCTCTTTGAATCTTCTTTATCATGCTAAGAGGAGCAGGAAAAAGCAAAAAATTTCAGAATTGCACGTTGCAATGCGGAGAAATTACTGTTTGTGCATTTACAATATTCATTGATTTTTGCCATTGAAAAATGTCCAGAAATGATTGAAGCTACTGACTGAATGAAAGGAGCTGGCATCTCACTCTCTTTGAATCTTCTTTATCATGCTAAGAGGAGCAGGAAAAAGCAAAAAATTTCAGAATTGCACCTTGCAATGCGGAGAAATTACTGTTTGTGCATTTACAATATTCATTGATTTTTGCCATTGAAAAACATCATGTTATTCATATACCAGAAATGTTTGAAGCTACTGACTGAATGAAAGGAGCTGGCATGTCACTCTCTTTGAATCTTCTTTATCATGCTAAGAGGAGCAGGAAAAAGCAAAAAATTTCAGAATTGCACCTTGCAATGCGGAGAAATTACTGTTTGTGCATTTACAATATTCATTGATTTTTGCCATTGAAAAACGTCCAGAAATGATTGAAGCTACTGACTGAATGAGAGGAGCTGGCATCTCACTCTCTTTGAATCTTCTTTATCATGCTAAGAGGAGCAGGAAAAAGCAAAAAATTTCAGAATTGCACCTTGCAATGCGGAGAAATTACTGTTTGTGCATTTACAATATTCATTGATTTTTGCCATTGAAAAACATCATGTTATTCATATACCAGAAATGATTGAAGCTACTGACTGAATGAAAGGAGCTGGCATCTCACTCTCTTTGAATCTTCTTTATCATGCTAAGAGGAGCAGGAAAAAGCAAAAAATTTCAGAATTGCACCTTGCAATGCGGAGAAATTACTGTTTGTGCATTTACAATATTCATTGATTTTTGCCATTGAAAAACGTCCAGAAATGATTGAAGCTACTGACTGAATGAAAGGAGCTGGCATCTCACTCTCTTTGAATCTTCTTTATCATGCTAAGAGGAGCAGGAAAAAGCAAAAAATTTCAGAATTGCACCTTGCAATGCGGAGAAATTACTGTTTGTGCATTTACAATATTCATTGATTTTTGCCATTGAAAAACATCATGTTATTCATATACCAGAAAAGTTTGAAGCTACTGACTGAATGAAAGGAGCTGGAATCTCACTCTCTTTGAATCTTCTTTATCATGCTAAGAGGAGCAGGAAAAAGCAAAAAATTTCAGAATTGCACCTTGCAATGCGGAGAAATTACTGTTTGTGCATTTACAATATTCATTGATTTTTGCCATTGAAAAACGTCCAGAAATGATTGAAGCTACTGACTGAATGAAAGGAGCTGGCATCTCACTCTCTTTGAATCTTCTTTATCATGCTAAGAGGAGCAGGAAAAGGCAAAAAATTTCAGAATTGCACCTTGCAATGCGGAGAAATTACTGTTTGTGCATTTACAATATTCATTGATTTTTGCCATTGAAAAACATCATGTTATTCATATACCAGAAATGTTTGAAGCTACTGACTGAATGAAAGGAGCTGGCATCTCACTCTCTTTGAATCTTCTTTATCATGCTAAGAGGAGCAGGAAAAACCAAAAAATTTCAGAATTGCACCTTGCAATGCGAATAAATTACTGTTTGTGCATTTACAATATTCATTGATTTTTGCCATTGAAAAACATCATGTTATTCATATACCAGAAATGATTGAAGCTACTGACTGAATGAAAGGAGCTGGCATCTCACTCTCTTTGAATCTTCTTTATCATGCTAAGAGGAGCAGGAAAAAGCAAAACATTTCAGAATTGCACCTTGCAATGCGGAGCAATTACTGTTTGTGCATTTACAATATTCATTGATTTTTGCCATTGAAAAACATCATGTTATTCACATACCAGAAATGATTGAAGCTACTGACTGAATGAAAGGAGCTGGCATCTCACTCTCTTTGAATCTTCTTTATCATGCTAAGAGGAGCAGGAAAAAGCAAAAAATTTCAGAATTGCACCTCGCAATGCGGAGAAATTACTGTTTGTGCATTTACAATATTCATTGATTTTTGCCATTGAAAAACGTCCAGAAATGATTGAAGCTACTGACTGAATGAAAGGAGCTGGCATCTCACTCTCTTTGAATCTTCTTTATCATGCTAAGAGGAGCAGGAAAAAGCAAAAAATTTCAGAATTGCACCTTGCAATGCGGAGAAATTGCTGTTTGTGCATTTACAAAATTCATTGATTTTTGCCATTGAAAAACATCATGTTATTCATATACCAGAAATGTTTGAAGCTACTGACTGAATGAAAGGAGCTGGCATCTCACTCTCTTTGAATCTTCTTTATCATGCTAAGAGGAGCAGGAAAAAGCAAAAAATTTCAGAATTGCACCTTGCAATGCGGAGAAATTACTGTTTGTGCATTTACAATATTCATTGATTTTTGCCATTGAAAAACGTCCAGAAATGATTGAAGCTACTGACTGAATGAAAGGAGCTGGCATCTCACTCTCTTTGAATCTTCTTTATCATGCTAAGAGGAGCAGGAAAAAGCAAAAAATTTCAGAATTGCACCTTGCAATGCGGAGAAATTACTGTTTGTGCATTTACAATATACATTGATTTTTGCCATTGAAAAACGTCCAGAAATGATTGAAGCTACTGACTGAATGAAAGGAGCTGGCATCTCACTCTCTTTGAATCTTCTTTATCATGCTAAGAGGAGCAGGAAAAAGCAAAAAATTTCAGAATTGCACCTTGCAATGCGGAGAAATTACTGTTTGTGCATTTACAATATTCATTGATTTTTGCCGTTGAAAAAAGTCCAGAAATGATTGAAGCTACTGACTGAATGAAAGGAGCTGGCATCTCACTCTCTTTGAATCTTCTTTATCATGCTAAGAGGAGCAGGAAAAAGCAAAAAATTTCAGAATTGCACCTTGCAATGCGGAGAAATTACTGTTTGTGCATTTACAATATTCATTGATTTTTGCCATTGAAAAACATCATGTTATTCATATACCAGAAATGATTGAAGCTACTGACTGAATGAAAGGAGCTGGCATCTCACTCTCTTTGAATCTTCTTTATCATGCTAAGAGGAGCAGGAAAAAGCAAGAAATTTCAGAATTGCACCTTGCAATGCGGAGAAATTACTGTTTGTGCATTTACAATATTCATTGATTTTTGCCATTGAAAAACATCATGTTATTCATATACCAGAAATGTTTGAAGCTACTGACTGAATGAAAGGAGCTGGCATCTCACTCTCTTTGAATCTTCTTTATCATGCTAAGAGGAGCAGGAAAAAGCAAAAAATTTCAGAATTGCACCTTGCAATGTGGAGAAATTACTGTTTGTGCATTTACAATATTCATTGATTTTTACCATTGAAAAACGTCCAGAAATGATTGAAGCTACTGACTGAATGAAAGTAGCTGCCATCTCACTCTCTTTGAATCTTTTTTATCATGCTAAGAGGAGCAGGAAAAAGCAAAAAATTTCAGACTTGCACCTTGCAATGCGGAGAAATTACTGTTTGTGCATTTACAATATTCATTGATTTTTGCCATTGAAAAACATCATGTTATTCATATACCAGAAATGTTTGAAGCTACTGACTGAATGAAAGGAGCTGGCATCTCACTCTCTTTGAATCTTCTTTATCATGCTAAGAGGAGCAGGAAAAAGCAAAAAATTTCAGAATTGCACCTTGCAATGCGGAGAAATTACTTTTTGTGCATTTACAATATTCATTGATTTTTGCCATTGAAAAACGTCCAGAAATGATTGAAGCTACTGACTGAATGAAAGGAGCTGGCATCTCACTCTCTTTGAATCTTCTTTATCATGCTAAGAGGAGCAGGAAAAAGCAAAAAATTTCAGAATTGCACCTTGCAATGCGGAGAAATTACTGTTTGTGCATTTACAATATTCATTGATTTTTGCCATTGAAAAACGTCCAGAAATGATTGAAGCTACTGACTGAATGAAAGGAGCTGGCATCTCACTCTCTTTGAATCTTCTTTATCATGCTAAGAGGAGCAGGAAAAAGCAAAAAATTTCAGAATTGCACCTTGCAATGCGGAGAAATTACTGTTTGTGCATTTACAATATTCATTGATTTTTGCCATTGAAAAACATGTAATTCATATACCAGAAATGTTTGAAGCTACTGACTGAATGAAAGGAGCTGGCACCTCACTCTCTTTGAATCTTCTTTATCATGCTAAGAGGAGCGGGAAAAAGCAAAAAATTTCAGAATTGCACCTTGCAATGCGGAGAAATTACTGTTTGTGCATTTACAATATTCATTGATTTTTGCCATTGAAAAACGTCCAGAAATGATTGAAGGTACTGACTGAATGAAAGGAGCTGGCATCTCACTCTCTTTGAATCTTCTTTATCATGCTAAGAGGAGCAGGAAAAAGCAAAAAATTTCAGAATTGCACCTTGCAATGCGGAGAAATTACTGTTTGTGCATTTACAATATTCATTGATTTTTGCCATTGAAAAACGTCCAGAAATGATTGAAGCTACTGACTGAATGAAAGGAGCTGGCATCTCACTCTCTTTGAATCTTCTTTATCATGCTAAGAGGAGCAGGAAAAAGCAAAAAATTTCAGAATTGCACCTTGCAATGCGGAGAAATTACAGTTTGTGCATTTACAATATTCATTGATTTTTGCCATTGAGAAACGTCCAGAAATGATTGAAGCTACTGACTGAATGAAAGGAGCTGGCATCTCACTCTCTTTGAATCTTCTTTATCATGCTAAGAGGAACAGGAAAAAGCAAAAAATTTCAGAATTGCACCTTGCAATGCGGAGAAATTACTGTTTGTGCATTTACAATATTCATTGATTTTTGCCATTGAAAAACATCATGTTATTTATATACCAGAAATGTTTGAAGCTACTGACTGAATGAAAGGAGCTGGCATCTCACTCTCTTTGAATCTTCTTTATCATGCTAAGAGGAGCAGGAAAAAGCAAAAAATTTCAGAATTGCACCTTGCAATGTGGAGAAATTACTGTTTGTGCATTTACAATATTCATTGATTTTTACCATTGAAAAACGTCCAGAAATGATTGAAGCTACTGACTGAATGAAAGTAGCTGGCATCTCACTCTCTTTGAATTTTCTTTATCATGCTAAGAGGAGCAGGAAAAAGCAAAAAATTTCAGACTTGCACCTTGCAATGCGGAGAAATTACTGTTTGTGCATTTACAATATTCATTGATTTTTGCCATTGAAAAACATCATGTTATTCATATACCAGAAATGTTTGAAGCTACTGACTGAATGAAAGGAGCTGGCATCTCACTCTCTTTGAATCTTCTTTATCATGCTAAGAGGAGCAGGAAAAAGCAAAAAATTTCAGAATTGCACCTTGCAATGCGGAGAAATTACTGTTTGTGCATTTACAATATTCATTGATTTTTGCCATTGAAAAACATCATGTTATTCATATACCAGAAATGTTTGAAGCTACTGACTGAATGAAAGGAGCTGGCATCTCACTCTCTTTGAATCTTCTTTATCATGCTAAGAGGAGCATAAAAAAGCAAAAAATTTTAGAATTGCACCTTGCAATGTGGAGAAATTACTGTTTGTGCATTTACAATATTCATTGATTTTTACCATTGAAAAACGTCCAGAAATGATTGAAGCTACTGACTGAATGAAAGTAGCTGGCATCTCACTCTCTTTGAATCTTCTTTATCATGCTAAGAGGAGCAGGAAAAAGCAAAAAATTTCAGACTTGCACCTTGCAATGCGGAGAAATTACTGTTTGTGCATTTACAATATTCTTTGATTTTTGCCATTGAAAAACATCATGTTATTCATATACCAGAAATGTTTGAAGCTACTGACTGAATGAAAGGAGCTGGCATCTCACTCTCTTTGAATCTTCTTTATCATGCTAAGAGGAGCAGGAAAAAGCAAAAAATTTCAGAATTGCACCTTGCAATGCGGAGAAATTACTGTTTGTGCATTTACAATATTCATTGATTTTTGCCATTGAAAAACATCATGTTATTCATATACCAGAAATGTTTGAAGCTACTGACTGAATGAAAGGAGCTGGCATCTCAATCTCTTTGAATCTTCTTTATCATGCTAAGAGGAGCAGGATAAAGCAAAAAATTTCAGAATTGCACCTTGCAATGTGGAGAAATTACTGTTTGTGCATTTACAATATTCATTGATTTTTACCATTGAAAAACGTCCAGAAATGATTGAAGCTACTGACTGAATGAAAGTAGCTGGCATCTCACTCTCTTTGAATCTTCTTTATCATGCTAAGAGGAGCAGGAAAAAGCAAAAAATTTCAGACCTGCACCTTGCAATGCGGAGAAATTACTGTTTGTGCATTTACAATATTCATTGATTTTTGCCATTGAAAAACATCATGTTATTCATATACCAGAAATGTTTGAAGCTACTGACTGAATGAAAGGAACTGGCATCTCACTCTCTTTGAATCTTCTTTATCATGCTAAGAGGAGCAGGATAAAGCAAAAAATTTCAGAATTGCACCTTGCAATGCGGAGAAATTACTGTTTGTGCATTTACAATATTCATTGATTTTTGCCATTGAAAAACGTCCAGAAATGATTGAAGGTACTGACTGAATGAAAGGAGCTGGCATCTCACTCTCTTTGAATCTTCTTTATCATTCTAAGAGGAGCAGGAAAAAGCAAAAAATTTCAGAATTGCACCTTGCAATGCGGAGAAATTACTGTTTGTGCATTTACAATATTCATTGATTTTTGCCATTGAAAAACGTCCAGAAATGATTGAAGCTACTGACTCAATGAATGGAGCTGGCATCTCACTCTCTTTGAATCTTCTTTATCATGCTAAGAGGAGCAGGAAAAAGCAAAAAATTTCAGAATTGCACCTTGCAATGCGGAGAAATTACAGTTTGTGCATTTACAATATTCATTGATTTTTGCCATTGAAAAACGTCCAGAAATGATTGAAGCTACTGACTGAATGAAAGGAGCTGGCATCTCACTCTCTTTGAATCTTCTTTATCATGCTAAGAGGAGCAGGAAAAAGCAAAAAATTTCAGAATTGCACCTTGCAATGCGGAGAAATTACAGTTTGTGCATTTACAATATTCATTGATTTTTGCCATTGAAAAACGTCCAGAAATGATTGAAGCTACTGACTGAATGAAAGGAGCTGGCATCTCACTCTCTTTGAATCTTCTTTATCATGCTAAGAGGAGCAGGAAAAAGCAAAAAATTTCAGAATTGCACCTTGCAATGCGGAGAAATTACTGTTTGTGCATTTACAATATACATTGATTTTTGCCATTGAAAAACGTCCAGAAATGATTGAAGCTACTGACTGAATGAAAGGAGCTGGCATCTCACTCTCTTTGAATCTTCTTTATCATGCTAAGAGGAGCAGGAAAAAGCAAAAAATTTCAGAATTGCACCTTGCAATGCGGAGAAATTACTGTTTGTGCATTTACAATATTCATTGATTTTTGCCGTTGAAAAAAGTCCAGAAATGATTGAAGCTACTGACTGAATGAAAGGAGCTGGCATCTCACTCTCTTTGAATCTTCTTTATCATGCTAAGAGGAGCAGGAAAAAGCAAAAAATTTCAGAATTGCACCTTGCAATGCGGAGAAATTACTGTTTGTGCATTTACAATATTCATTGATTTTTGCCATTGAAAAACATCATGTTATTCATATACCAGAAATGATTGAAGCTACTGACTGAATGAAAGGAGCTGGCATCTCACTCTCTTTGAATCTTCTTTATCATGCTAAGAGGAGCAGGAAAAAGCAAGAAATTTCAGAATTGCACCTTGCAATGCGGAGAAATTACTGTTTGTGCATTTACAATATTCATTGATTTTTGCCATTGAAAAACATCATGTTATTCATATACCAGAAATGTTTGAAGCTACTGACTGAATGAAAGGAGCTGGCATCTCACTCTCTTTGAATCTTCTTTATCATGCTAAGAGGAGCAGGAAAAAGCAAAAAATTTCAGAATTGCACCTTGCAATGCGGAGAAATTACTGTTTGTGCATTTACAATATTCATTGATTTTTGCCATTGAAAAACGTCCAGAAATGATTGAAGCTACTGACTGAATGAAAGGAGCTGGCATCTCACTCTCTTTGAATCTTCTTTATCATGCTAAGAGGAGCAGGAAAAAGCAAAAAATTTCAGAATTGCACCTTGCAATGCGGAGAAATTACTGTTTGTGCATTTACAATATTCATTGATTTTTGCCATTGAAAAACATCATGTTATTCATATACCAGAAATGTTTGAAGCTACTGACTGAATGAAAGGAGCTGGCATCTCACTCTCTTTGAATCTTCTTTATCATGCTAAGAGGAGCATAAAAAAGCAAAAAATTTTAGAATTGCACCTTGCAATGTGGAGAAATTACTGTTTGTGCATTTACAATATTCATTGATTTTTACCATTGAAAAACGTCCAGAAATGATTGAAGCTACTGACTGAATGAAAGTAGCTGGCATCTCACTCTCTTTGAATCTTCTTTATCATGCTAAGAGGAGCAGGAAAAAGCAAAAAATTTCAGACTTGCACCTTGCAATGCGGAGAAATTACTGTTTGTGCATTTACAATATTCTTTGATTTTTGCCATTGAAAAACATCATGTTATTCATATACCAGAAATGTTTGAAGCTACTGACTGAATGAAAGGAGCTGGCATCTCACTCTCTTTGAATCTTCTTTATCATGCTAAGAGGAGCAGGAAAAAGCAAAAAATTTCAGAATTGCACCTTGCAATGCGGAGAAATTACTGTTTGTGCATTTACAATATTCATTGATTTTTGCCATTGAAAAACATCATGTTATTCATATACCAGAAATGTTTGAAGCTACTGACTGAATGAAAGGAGCTGGCATCTCAATCTCTTTGAATCTTCTTTATCATGCTAAGAGGAGCAGGATAAAGCAAAAAATTTCAGAATTGCACCTTGCAATGTGGAGAAATTACTGTTTGTGCATTTACAATATTCATTGATTTTTACCATTGAAAAACGTCCAGAAATGATTGAAGCTACTGACTGAATGAAAGTAGCTGGCATCTCACTCTCTTTGAATCTTCTTTATCATGCTAAGAGGAGCAGGAAAAAGCAAAAAATTTCAGACCTGCACCTTGCAATGCGGAGAAATTACTGTTTGTGCATTTACAATATTCATTGATTTTTGCCATTGAAAAACATCATGTTATTCATATACCAGAAATGTTTGAAGCTACTGACTGAATGAAAGGAACTGGCATCTCACTCTCTTTGAATCTTCTTTATCATGCTAAGAGGAGCAGGATAAAGCAAAAAATTTCAGAATTGCACCTTGCAATGCGGAGAAATTACTGTTTGTGCATTTACAATATTCATTGATTTTTGCCATTGAAAAACGTCCAGAAATGATTGAAGGTACTGACTGAATGAAAGGAGCTGGCATCTCACTCTCTTTGAATCTTCTTTATCATTCTAAGAGGAGCAGGAAAAAGCAAAAAATTTCAGAATTGCACCTTGCAATGCGGAGAAATTACTGTTTGTGCATTTACAATATTCATTGATTTTTGCCATTGAAAAACGTCCAGAAATGATTGAAGCTACTGACTCAATGAATGGAGCTGGCATCTCACTCTCTTTGAATCTTCTTTATCATGCTAAGAGGAGCAGGAAAAAGCAAAAAATTTCAGAATTGCACCTTGCAATGCGGAGAAATTACAGTTTGTGCATTTACAATATTCATTGATTTTTGCCATTGAAAAACGTCCAGAAATGATTGAAGCTACTGACTGAATGAAAGGAGCTGGCATCTCACTCTCTTTGAATCTTCTTTATCATGCTAAGAGGAGCAGGAAAAAGCAAAAAATTTCAGAATTGCACCTTGCAATGCGGAGAAATTACAGTTTGTGCATTTACAATATTCATTGATTTTTGCCATTGAAAAACGTCCAGAAATGATTGAAGCTACTGACTGAATGAAAGGAGCTGGCATCTCACTCTCTTTGAATCTTCTTTATCATGCTAAGAGGAGCAGGAAAAAGCAAAAAATTTCAGAATTGCACCTTGCAATGCGGAGAAATTACTGTTTGTGCATTTACAATATACATTGATTTTTGCCATTGAAAAACGTCCAGAAATGATTGAAGCTACTGACTGAATGAAAGGAGCTGGCATCTCACTCTCTTTGAATCTTCTTTATCATGCTAAGAGGAGCAGGAAAAAGCAAAAAATTTCAGAATTGCACCTTGCAATGCGGAGAAATTACTGTTTGTGCATTTACAATATTCATTGATTTTTGCCGTTGAAAAAAGTCCAGAAATGATTGAAGCTACTGACTGAATGAAAGGAGCTGGCATCTCACTCTCTTTGAATCTTCTTTATCATGCTAAGAGGAGCAGGAAAAAGCAAAAAATTTCAGAATTGCACCTTGCAATGCGGAGAAATTACTGTTTGTGCATTTACAATATTCATTGATTTTTGCCATTGAAAAACATCATGTTATTCATATACCAGAAATGATTGAAGCTACTGACTGAATGAAAGGAGCTGGCATCTCACTCTCTTTGAATCTTCTTTATCATGCTAAGAGGAGCAGGAAAAAGCAAGAAATTTAAGAATTGCACCTTGCAATGCGGAGAAATTACTGTTTGTGCATTTACAATATTCATTGATTTTTGCCATTGAAAAACATCATGTTATTCATATACCAGAAATGTTTGAAGCTACTGACTGAATGAAAGGAGCTGGCATCTCACTCTCTTTGAATCTTCTTTATCATGCTAAGAGGAGCAGGAAAAAGCAAAAAATTTCAGAATTGCACCTTGCAATGCGGAGAAATTACTGTTTGTGCATTTACAATATTCATTGATTTTTGCCATTGAAAAACGTCCAGAAATGATTGAAGCTACTGACTGAATGAAAGGAGCTGGCATCTCACTCTCTTTGAATCTTCTTTATCATGCTAAGAGGAGCAGGAAAAAGCAAAAAATTTCAGAATTGCACCTTGCAATGCGGAGAAATTACTGTTTGTGCATTTACAATATTCATTGATTTTTGCCATTGAAAAACGTCCAGAAATGATTGAAGCTACTGACTGAATGAAAGGAGCTGGCATCTCACTCTCTTTGAATCTTCTTTATCATGCTAAGAGGAGCAGGAAAAAGCAAAAAATTTCAGAATTGCACCTTGCAATGCGGAGAAATTACTGTTTGTGCATTTACAATATTCATTGATTTTTGCCATTGAAAAACATGTTATTCATATACCAGAAATGTTTGAAGCTACTGACTGAATGAAAGGAGCTGGCACCTCACTCTCTTTGAATCTTCTTTATCATGCTAAGAGGAGCGGGAAAAAGCAAAAAATTTCAGAATTGCACCTTGCAATGCGGAAAAATTACTGTTTGTGCATTTACAATATTCATTGATTTTTGCCATTGAAAAACGTCCAGAAATGATTGAAGGTACTGACTGAATGAAAGGAGCTGGCATCTCACTCTCTTTGAATCTTCTTTATCATGCTAAGAGGAGCAGGAAAAAGCAAAAAATTTCAGAATTGCACCTTGCAATGCGGAGAAATTACAGTTTGTGCATTTACAATATTCATTGATTTTTGCCATTGAAAAACATCCAGAAATGATTGAAGCTACTGACTGAATGAAAGGAGCTGGCATCTCACTCTCTTTGAATCTTCTTTATCATGCTAAGAGGAGCAGGAAAAAGCAAAAAATTTCAGAATTGCACCTTGCAATGCGGAGAAATTACTGTTTGTGCATTTACAATATTCATTGATTTTTGCCATTGAAAAACATCATGTTATTCATATACCAGAAATGTTTGAAGCTACTGACTGAATGAAAGGAGCTGGCATCTCACTCTCTTTGAATCTTCTTTATCATGCTAAGAGGAGCAGGAAAAAGCAAAAAATTTCAGAATTGCACCTTGCAATGCGGAGAAATTACTGTTTGTGCATTTACAATATTCATTGATTTTTGCCGTTGAAAAAAGTCCAGAAATGATTGAAGCTACTGACTGAATGAAAGGAGCTGGCATCTCACTCTCTTTGAATCTTCTTTATCATGCTAAGAGGAGCAGGAAAAAGCAAAAAATTTCAGAATTGCACCTTGCAATGCGGAGAAATTACTGTTTGTGCATTTACAATATTCATTGATTTTTGCCATTGAAAAACATCATGTTATTCATATACCAGAAATGATTGAAGCTACTGACTGAATGAAAGGAGCTGGCATCTCACTCTCTTTGAATCTTCTTTATCATGCTAAGAGGAGCAGGAAAAAGCAAGAAATTTCAGAATTGCACCTTGCAATGCGGAGAAATTACTGTTTGTGCATTTACAATATTCATTGATTTTTGCCATTGAAAAACATCATGTTATTCATATACCAGAAATGTTTGAAGCTACTGACTGAATGAAAGGAGCTGGCATCTCACTCTCTTTGAATCTTCTTTATCATGCTAAGAGGAGCAGGAAAAAGCAAAAAATTTCAGAATTGCACCTTGCAATGTGGAGAAATTACTGTTTGTGCATTTACAATATTCATTGATTTTTACCATTGAAAAACGTCCAGAAATGATTGAAGCTACTGACTGAATGAAAGTAGCTGCCATCTCACTCTCTTTGAATCTTTTTTATCATGCTAAGAGGAGCAGGAAAAAGCAAAAAATTTCAGACTTGCACCTTGCAATGCGGAGAAATTACTGTTTGTGCATTTACAATATTCATTGATTTTTGCCATTGAAAAACATCATGTTATTCATATACCAGAAATGTTTGAAGCTACTGACTGAATGAAAGGAGCTGGCATCTCACTCTCTTTGAATCTTCTTTATCATGCTAAGAGGAGCAGGAAAAAGCAAAAAATTTCAGAATTGCACCTTGCAATGCGGAGAAATTACTTTTTGTGCATTTACAATTTTCATTGATTTTTGCCATTGAAAAACGTCCAGAAATGATTGAAGCTACTGACTGAATGAAAGGAGCTGGCATCTCACTCTCTTTGAATCTTCTTTATCATGCTAAGAGGAGCAGGAAAAAGCAAAAAATTTCAGAATTGCACCTTGCAATGCGGAGAAATTACTGTTTGTGCATTTACAATATTCATTGATTTTTGCCATTGAAAAACGTCCAGAAATGATTGAAGCTACTGACTGAATGAAAGGAGCTGGCATCTCACTCTCTTTGAATCTTCTTTATCATGCTAAGAGGAGCAGGAAAAAGCAAAAAATTTCAGAATTGCACCTTGCAATGCGGAGAAATTACTGTTTGTGCATTTACAATATTCATTGATTTTTGCCATTGAAAAACATGCAATTCATATACCAGAAATGTTTGAAGCTACTGACTGAATGAAAGGAGCTGGCACCTCACTCTCTTTGAATCTTCTTTATCATGCTAAGAGGAGCGGGAAAAAGCAAAAAATTTCAGAATTGCACCTTGCAATGCGGAGAAATTACTGTTTGTGCATTTACAATATTCATTGATTTTTGCCATTGAAAAACGTCCAGAAATGATTGAAGGTACTGACTGAATGAAAGGAGCTGGCATCTCACTCTCTTTGAATCTTCTTTATCATGCTAAGAGGAGCAGGAAAAAGCAAAAAATTTCAGAATTGCACCTTGCAATGTGGACATATTACTGTTTGTGCATTTACAATATTCATTGATTTTTGCCATTGAAAAACATGTTTTTCATATACCAGAAATGTTTGAAGCTACTGACTGAATGAAAGGAGCTGGCATCTCACTCTCTTTGAATCTTCTTTATCATGCTAGGATTAACAGGAAAAAGCAAAAAATTTCAGAATTGCACCTTGCAATGTGGAGATATTACTGTTTGTGCATTTACAATATTCATTGATTTTTGCCATTGAAAAACATGTTTTTCATATACCAGAAATGTTTGAAGCTACTGACTGAATGAAAGGAGCTGGCATCTCACTCTCTTTGAATCTTCTTTATCATGCTAGGATTAACAGGAAAAAGCTAAAAATTTCAGAATTGCACCGTGCAATGTGGAGATATTACTGCTTGTGCATTTACAATATTCATTGATTTTTGCCATTGAAAAACATGTTTTTCATATACCAGAAATGTTTGAAGCTACTGACTGAATGAAAGGAGCTGGCATCTCACTCTCTTTGAATCTTCTTTATCATGCTAGGATTAACAGGAAAAAGCTAAAAATTTCATAATTGCACCGTGCAATGTGGAGATATTACTGTTTGTGCATTTACAATATTCATTGATTTTTGCCACTGAAAAACATGTTTTTCATATACCAGAAATGTTTGAAGCTACTGACTGAATGAAAGGAGCTGGCATCTCACTCTCTTTGAATCTTCTTTATCATGCTAGGATTAGCAGGAAAAAGCAAAAAATTTCAGAATTGCACCTTGCAATGTGGAGATATTACTGTTTGTGCATTTACAATATTCATTGATTTTTGCCATTGAAAAACATGTTTTTCATATACCAGAAATGTTTGAAGCTACTGACTGAATGAAAGGAGCTGGCATCTCACTCTCTTTGAATCTTCTTTATCATGCTAGGATTAACAGGAAAAAGCAAAAAATTTCAGAATTGCACCTTGCAATGTGGAGATATTACTGTTTGTGCATTTACAATATTCATTGATTTTTGCCATTGAAAAACATGTTTTTCATATACCAGAAATGTTTGAAGCTACTGACTGAATGAAAGGAGCTGGCATCTCACTCTCTTTGAATCTTCTTTATCATGCTAGGATTAACAGGAAAAAGCTAAAAATTTCAGAATTGCACCGTGCAATGTGGAGATATTACTGTTTGTGCATTTACAATATTCATTGATTTTTGCCATTGAAAAACATGTTTTTCATATACCAGAAATGTTTGAAGCTACTGACTGAATGAAAGGAGCTGGCATCTCACTCTCTTTGAATCTTCTTTATCATGCTAGGATTAACAGGAAAAAGCTAAAAATTTCATAATTGCACCGTGCAATGTGGAGATATTACTGTTTGTGCATTTACAATATTCATTGATTTTTGCCATTGAAAAACATGTTTTTCATATACCAGAAATGTTTGAAGCTACTGACTGAATGAAAGGAGCTGGCATCTCACTCTCTTTGAATCTTCTTTATCATGCTAGGATTAGCAGGAAAAAGCAAAAAATTTCAGAATTGCACCTTGCAATGTGGAGATATTACTGTTTGTGCATTTACAATATTCATTGATTTTTGCCATTGAAAAACATGTTTTTCATATACCAGAAATGTTTGAAGCTACTGACTGAATGAAAGGAGCTGGCATCTCACTCTCTTTGAATCTTCTTTATCATGCTAGGATTAACAGGAAAAAGCTAAAAATTTCATAATTGCACCGTGCAATGTGGAGATATTACTGTTTGTGCATTTACAATATTCATTGATTTTTGCCATTGAAAAACATGTTTTTCATATACCAGAAATGTTTGAAGCTACTGACTGAATGAAAGGAGCTGGCATCTCACTCTCTTTGAATCTTCTTTATCATGCTAGGATTAGCAGGAAAAAGCAAAAAATTTCAGAATTGCACCTTGCAATGTGGAGATATTACTGTTTGTGCATTTACAATATTCATTGATTTTTGCCATTGAAAAACATGTTTTTCATATACCAGAAATGTTTGAAGCTACTGACTGAATGAAAGGAGCTGGCATCTCACTCTCTTTGAATCTTTATCATGCTAGGATTAACAGGAAAAAGCTAAAAATTTCAGAATTGCACCGTGCAATGTGGAGATATTACTGTTTGTGCATTTACAATATTCATTGATTTTTGCCATTGAAAAACATGTTTTTCATATACCAGAAATGTTTGAAGCTACTGACTGAATGAAAGGAGCTGGCATCTCACTCTCTTTGAATCTTCTTTATCATGCTAGGATTAGCAGGAAAAAGCAAAAAATTTCAGAATTGCACCTTGCAATGTGGAGATATTACTGTTTGTGCATTTACAATATTCATTGATTTTTGCCATTGAAAAACATGTTTTTCATATACCAGAAATGTTTGAAGCTACTGACTGAATGAAAGGAGCTGGCATCTCACTCTCTTTGAATCTTCTTTATCATGCTAGGATTAACAGGAAAAAGCAAAGAATTTCAGAATTGCACCTTGCAATGTGGAGATATTACTGTTTGTGCATTTACAATATTCATTGATTTTTGCCATTGAAAAACATGTTTTTCATATACCAGAAATGTTTGAAGCTACTGACTGAATGAAAGGAGCTGGCATCTCACTCTCTTTGAATCTTCTTTATCATGCTAGGATTAACAGGAAAAAGCTAAAAATTTCAGAATTGCACCGTGCAATGTGGAGATATTACTGTTTGTGCATTTACAATATTCATTGATTTTTGCCATTGAAAAACATGTTTTTCATATACCAGAAATGTTTGAAGCTACTGACTGAATGAAAGGAGCTGGCATCTCACTCTCTTTGAATCTTCTTTATCATGCTAGGATTAGCAGGAAAAAGCAAAAAATTTCAGAATTGCACCTTGCAATGTGGAGATATTACTGTTTGTGCATTTACAATATTCATTGATTTTTGCCATTGAAAAACATGTTTTTCATATACCAGAAATGTTTGAAGCTACTGACTGAATGAAAGGAGCTGGCATCTCACTCTCTTTGAATCTTCTTTATCATGCTAGGATTAGCAGGAAAAAGCAAAAAATTTCAGAATTGCACCTTGCAATGTGGAGATATTACTGTTTGTGCATTTACAATATTCATTGATTTTTGCCATTGAAAAACATGTTTTTCATATACCAGAAATGTTTGAAGCTACTGACTGAATGAAAGGAGCTGGCATCTCACTCTCTTTGAATCTTCTTTATCATGCTAGGATTAACAGGAAAAAGCAAAGAATTTCAGAATTGCACCTTGCAATGTGGAGATATTACTGTTTGTGCATTTACAATATTCATTGATTTTTGCCATTGAAAAACATGTTTTTCATATACCAGAAATGTTTGAAGCTACTGACTGAATGAAAGGAGCTGGCATCTCACTCTCTTTGAATCTTCTTTATCATGCAAGGATTAACAGGAAAAAGCTAAAAATTTCAGAATTGCACCGTGCAATGTGGAGATATTACTGTTTGTGCATTTACAATATTCATTGATTTTTGCCATTGAAAAACATGTTTTTCATATACCAGAAATGTTTGAAGCTACTGACTGAATGAAAGGAGCTGGCATCTCACTCTCTTTGAATCTTCTTTATCATGCTAGGATTAGCAGGAAAAAGCAAAAAATTTCAGAATTGCACCTTGCAATGTGGAGATATTACTGTTTGTGCATTTACAATATTCATTGATTTTTGCCATTGAAAAACATGTTTTTCATATACCAGAAATGTTTGAAGCTACTGACTGAATGAAAGGAGCTGGCATCTCACTCTCTTTGAATCTTCTTTATCATGCTAGGATTAACAGGAAAAAGCAAAGAATTTCAGAATTGCACCTTGCAATGTGGAGATATTACTGTTTGTGCATTTACAATATTCATTGATTTTTGCCATTGAAAAACATGTTTTTCATATACCAGAAATGTTTGAAGCTACTGACTGAATGAAAGGAGCTGGCATCTCACTCTCTTTGAATCTTCTTTATCATGCTAGGATTAACAGGAAAAAGCTAAAAATTTCAGAATTGCACCGTGCAATGTGGAGATATTACTGTTTGTGCATTTACAATATTCATTGATTTTTGCCATTGAAAAACATGTTTTTCATATACCAGAAATGTTTGAAGCTACTGACTGAATGAAAGGAGCTGGCATCTCACTCTCTTTGAATCTTCTTTATCATGCTAGGATTAGCAGGAAAAAGCAAAAAATTTCAGAATTGCACCTTGCAATGTGGAGATATTACTGTTTGTGCATTTACAATATTCATTGATTTTTGCCATTGAAAAACATGTTTTTCATATACCAGAAATGTTTGAAGCTACTGACTGAATGAAAGGAGCTGGCATCTCACTCTCTTTGAATCTTCTTTATCATGCTAGGATTAGCAGGAAAAAGCAAAAAATTTCAGAATTGCACCTTGCAATGTGGAGATATTACTGTTTGTGCATTTACAATATTCATTGATTTTTGCCATTGAAAAACATGTTTTTCATATACCAGAAATGTTTGAAGCTACTGACTGAATGAAAGGAGCTGGCATCTCACTCTCTTTGAATCTTCTTTATCATGCTAGGATTAACAGGAAAAAGCAAAGAATTTCAGAATTGCACCTTGCAATGTGGAGATATTACTGTTTGTGCATTTACAATATTCATTGATTTTTGCCATTGAAAAACATGTTTTTCATATACCAGAAATGTTTGAAGCTACTGACTGAATGAAAGGAGCTGGCATCTCACTCTCTTTGAATCTTCTTTATCATGCAAGGATTAACAGGAAAAAGCTAAAAATTTCAGAATTGCACCGTGCAATGTGGAGATATTACTGTTTGTGCATTTACAATATTCATTGATTTTTGCCATTGAAAAACATGTTTTTCATATACCAGAAATGTTTGAAGCTACTGACTGAATGAAAGGAGCTGGCATCTCACTCTCTTTGAATCTTCTTTATCATGCTAGGATTAGCAGGAAAAAGCAAAAAATTTCAGAATTGCACCTTGCAATGTGGAGATATTACTGTTTGTGCATTTACAATATTCATTGATTTTTGCCATTGAAAAACATGTTTTTCATATACCAGAAATGTTTGAAGCTACTGACTGAATGAAAGGAGCTGGCATCTCACTCTCTTTGAATCTTCTTTATCATGCTAGGATTAACAGGAAAAAGCAAAGAATTTCAGAATTGCACCTTGCAATGTGGAGATATTACTGTTTGTGCATTTACAATATTCATTGATTTTTGCCATTGAAAAACATGTTTTTCATATACCAGAAATGTTTGAAGCTACTGACTGAATGAAAGGAGCTGGCATCTCACTCTCTTTGAATCTTCTTTATCATGCTAGGATTAACAGGAAAAAGCTAAAAATTTCAGAATTGCACCGTGCAATGTGGAGATATTACTGTTTGTGCATTTACAATATTCATTGATTTTTGCCATTGAAAAACATGTTTTTCATATACCAGAAATGTTTGAAGCTACTGACTGAATGAAAGGAGCTGGCATCTCACTCTCTTTGAATCTTCTTTATCATGCTAGGATTAGCAGGAAAAAGCAAAAAATTTCAGAATTGCACCTTGCAATGTGGAGATATTACTGTTTGTGCATTTACAATATTCATTGATTTTTGCCATTGAAAAACATGTTTTTCATATACCAGAAATGTTTGAAGCTACTGACTGAATGAAAGGAGCTGGCATCTCACTCTCTTTGAATCTTCTTTATCATGCTAGGATTAACAGGAAAAAGCTAAAAATTTCAGAATTGCACCGTGCAATGTGGAGATATTACTGTTTGTGCATTTACAATATTCATTGATTTTTGCCATTGAAAAACATGTTTTTCATATACCAGAAATGTTTGAAGCTACTGACTGAATGAAAGGAGCTGGCATCTCACTCTCTTTGAATCTTCTTTATCATGCTAGGATTAGCAGGAAAAAGCAAAAAATTTCAGAATTGCACCTTGCAATGTGGAGATATTACTGTTTGTGCATTTACAATATTCATTGATTTTTGCCATTGAAAAACATGTTTTTCATATACCAGAAATGTTTGAAGCTACTGACTGAATGAAAGGAGCTGGCATCTCACTCTCTTTGAATCTTCTTTATCATGCTAGGATTAACAGGAAAAAGCTAAAAATTTCAGAATTGCACCGTGCAATGTTGAGATATTACTGTTTGTGCATTTACAATATTCATTGATTTTTGCCATTGAAAAACATGTTTTTCATATACCAGAAATGTTTGAAGCTACTGACTGAATGAAAGGAGCTGGCATCTCACTCTCTTTGAATCTTCTTTATCATGCTAGGATTAACAGGAAAAAGCAAAGAATTTCAGAATTGCACCTTGCAATGTGGAGATATTACTGTTTGTGCATTTACAATATTCATTGATTTTTGCCATTGAAAAACATGTTTTTCATATACCAGAAATGTTTGAAGCTACTGACTGAATGAAAGGAGCTGGCATCTCACTCTCTTTGAATCTTTATCATGCTAGGATTAACAGGAAAAAGCTAAAAATTTCAGAATTGCACCGTGCAATGTGGAGATATTACTGTTTGTGCATTTACAATATTCATTGATTTTTGCCATTGAAAAACATGTTTTTCATATACCAGAAATGTTTGAAGCTACTGACTGAATGAAAGGAGCTGGCATCTCACTCTCTTTGAATCTTCTTTATCATGCTAGGATTAGCAGGAAAAAGCAAAAAATTTCAGAATTGCACCTTGCAATGTGGAGATATTACTGTTTGTGCATTTACAATATTCATTGATTTTTGCCATTGAAAAACATGTTTTTCATATACCAGAAATGTTTGAAGCTACTGACTGAATGAAAGGAGCTGGCATCTCACTCTCTTTGAATCTTCTTTATCATGCTAGGATTAACAGGAAAAAGCAAAGAATTTCAGAATTGCACCTTGCAATGTGGAGATATTACTGTTTGTGCATTTACAATATTCATTGATTTTTGCCATTGAAAAACATGTTTTTCATATACCAGAAATGTTTGAAGCTACTGACTGAATGAAAGGAGCTGGCATCTCACTCTCTTTGAATCTTCTTTATCATGCTAGGATTAACAGGAAAAAGCTAAAAATTTCAGAATTGCACCGTGCAATGTGGAGATATTACTGTTTGTGCATTTACAATATTCATTGATTTTTGCCATTGAAAAACATGTTTTTCATATACCAGAAATGTTTGAAGCTACTGACTGAATGAAAGGAGCTGGCATCTCACTCTCTTTGAATCTTCTTTATCATGCTAGGATTAGCAGGAAAAAGCAAAAAATTTCAGAATTGCACCTTGCAATGTGGAGATATTACTGTTTGTGCATTTACAATATTCATTGATTTTTGCCATTGAAAAACATGTTTTTCATATACCAGAAATGTTTGAAGCTACTGACTGAATGAAAGGAGCTGGCATCTCACTCTCTTTGAATCTTCTTTATCATGCTAGGATTAACAGGAAAAAGCAAAGAATTTCAGAATTGCACCTTGCAATGTGGAGATATTACTGTTTGTGCATTTACAATATTCATTGATTTTTGCCATTGAAAAACATGTTTTTCATATACCAGAAATGTTTGAAGCTACTGACTGAATGAAAGGAGCTGGCATCTCACTCTCTTTGAATCTTTATCATGCTAGGATTAACAGGAAAAAGCTAAAAATTTCAGAATTGCACCGTGCAATGTGGAGATATTACTGTTTGTGCATTTACAATATTCATTGATTTTTGCCATTGAAAAACATGTTTTTCATATACCAGAAATGTTTGAAGCTACTGACTGAATGAAAGGAGCTGGCATCTCACTCTCTTTGAATCTTCTTTATCATGCTAGGATTAGCAGGAAAAAGCAAAAAATTTCAGAATTGCACCTTGCAATGTGGAGATATTACTGTTTGTGCATTTACAATATTCATTGATTTTTGCCATTGAAAAACATGTTTTTCATATACCAGAAATGTTTGAAGCTACTGACTGAATGAAAGGAGCTGGCATCTCACTCTCTTTGAATCTTCTTTATCATGCTAGGATTAACAGGAAAAAGCAAAGAATTTCAGAATTGCACCTTGCAATGTGGAGATATTACTGTTTGTGCATTTACAATATTCATTGATTTTTGCCATTGAAAAACATGTTTTTCATATACCAGAAATGTTTGAAGCTACTGACTGAATGAAAGGAGCTGGCATCTCACTCTCTTTGAATCTTCTTTATCATGCTAGGATTAACAGGAAAAAGCTAAAAATTTCAGAATTGCACCGTGCAATGTGGAGATATTACTGTTTGTGCATTTACAATATTCATTGATTTTTGCCATTGAAAAACATGTTTTTCATATACCAGAAATGTTTGAAGCTACTGACTGAATGAAAGGAGCTGGCATCTCACTCTCTTTGAATCTTCTTTATCATGCTAGGATTAGCAGGAAAAAGCAAAAAATTTCAGAATTGCACCTTGCAATGTGGAGATATTACTGTTTGTGCATTTACAATATTCATTGATTTTTGCCATTGAAAAACATGTTTTTCATATACCAGAAATGTTTGAAGCTACTGACTGAATGAAAGGAGCTGGCATCTCACTCTCTTTGAATCTTCTTTATCATGCTAGGATTAACAGGAAAAAGCTAAAAATTTCAGAATTGCACCGTGCAATGTGGAGATATTACTGTTTGTGCATTTACAATATTCATTGATTTTTGCCATTGAAAAACATGTTTTTCATATACCAGAAATGTTTGAAGCTACTGACTGAATGAAAGGAGCTGGCATCTCACTCTCTTTGAATCTTCTTTATCATGCTAGGATTAGCAGGAAAAAGCAAAAAATTTCAGAATTGCACCTTGCAATGTGGAGATATTACTGTTTGTGCATTTACAATATTCATTGATTTTTGCCATTGAAAAACATGTTTTTCATATACCAGAAATGTTTGAAGCTACTGACTGAATGAAAGGAGCTGGCATCTCACTCTCTTTGAATCTTCTTTATCATGCTAGGATTAACAGGAAAAAGCTAAAAATTTCAGAATTGCACCGTGCAATGTTGAGATATTACTGTTTGTGCATTTACAATATTCATTGATTTTTGCCATTGAAAAACATGTTTTTCATATACCAGAAATGTTTGAAGCTACTGACTGAATGAAAGGAGCTGGCATCTCACTCTCTTTGAATCTTCTTTATCATGCTAGGATTAGCAGGAAAAAGCAAAAAATTTCAGAATTGCACCTTGCAATGTGGAGATATTACTGTTTGTGCATTTACAATATTCATTGATTTTTGCCATTGAAAAACATGTTTTTCATATACCAGAAATGTTTGAAGCTACTGACTGAATGAAAGGAGCTGGCATCTCACTCTCTTTGAATCTTCTTTATCATGCTAGGATTAACAGGAAAAAGCAAAGAATTTCAGAATTGCACCTTGCAATGTGGAGATATTACTGTTTGTGCATTTACAATATTCATTGATTTTTGCCATTGAAAAACATGTTTTTCATATACCAGAAATGTTTGAAGCTACTGACTGAATGAAAGGAGCTGGCATCTCACTCTCTTTGAATCTTCTTTATCATGCTAGGATTAACAGGAAAAAGCTAAAAATTTCAGAATTGCACCGTGCAATGTGGAGATATTACTGTTTGTGCATTTACAATATTCATTGATTTTTGCCATTGAAAAACATGTTTTTCATATACCAGAAATGTTTGAAGCTACTGACTGAATGAAAGGAGCTGGCATCTCACTCTCTTTGAATCTTCTTTATCATGCTAGGATTAGCAGGAAAAAGCAAAAAATTTCAGAATTGCACCTTGCAATGTGGAGATATTACTGTTTGTGCATTTACAATATTCATTGATTTTTGCCATTGAAAAACGTTTTTCATATACCAGAAATGTTTGAAGCTACTGACTGAATGAAAGGAGCTGGCATCTCACTCTCTTTGAATCTTCTTTATCATGCTAGGATTAGCAGGAAAAAGCAAAAAATTTCAGAATTGCACCTTGCAATGTGGAGATATTACTGTTTGTGCATTTACAATATTCATTGATTTTTGCCATTGAAAAACATGTTTTTCATATACCAGAAATGTTTGAAGCTACTGACTGAATGAAAGGAGCTGGCATCTCACTCTCTTTGAATCTTCTTTATCATGCTAGGATTAACAGGAAAAAGCAAAGAATTTCAGAATTGCACCTTGCAATGTGGAGATATTACTGTTTGTGCATTTACAATATTCATTGATTTTTGCCATTGAAAAACATGTTTTTCATATACCAGAAATGTTTGAAGCTACTGACTGAATGAAAGGAGCTGGCATCTCACTCTCTTTGAATCTTCTTTATCATGCAAGGATTAACAGGAAAAAGCTAAAAATTTCAGAATTGCACCGTGCAATGTGGAGATATTACTGTTTGTGCATTTACAATATTCATTGATTTTTGCCATTGAAAAACATGTTTTTCATATACCAGAAATGTTTGAAGCTACTGACTGAATGAAAGGAGCTGGCATCTCACTCTCTTTGAATCTTCTTTATCATGCTAGGATTAGCAGGAAAAAGCAAAAAATTTCAGAATTGCACCTTGCAATGTGGAGATATTACTGTTTGTGCATTTACAATATTCATTGATTTTTGCCATTGAAAAACATGTTTTTCATATACCAGAAATGTTTGAAGCTACTGACTGAATGAAAGGAGCTGGCATCTCACTCTCTTTGAATCTTCTTTATCATGCTAGGATTAACAGGAAAAAGCAAAGAATTTCAGAATTGCACCTTGCAATGTGGAGATATTACTGTTTGTGCATTTACAATATTCATTGATTTTTGCCATTGAAAAACATGTTTTTCATATACCAGAAATGTTTGAAGCTACTGACTGAATGAAAGGAGCTGGCATCTCACTCTCTTTGAATCTTCTTTATCATGCTAGGATTAACAGGAAAAAGCTAAAAATTTCAGAATTGCACCGTGCAATGTGGAGATATTACTGTTTGTGCATTTACAATATTCATTGATTTTTGCCATTGAAAAACATGTTTTTCATATACCAGAAATGTTTGAAGCTACTGACTGAATGAAAGGAGCTGGCATCTCACTCTCTTTGAATCTTCTTTATCATGCTAGGATTAGCAGGAAAAAGCAAAAAATTTCAGAATTGCACCTTGCAATGTGGAGATATTACTGTTTGTGCATTTACAATATTCATTGATTTTTGCCATTGAAAAACATGTTTTTCATATACCAGAAATGTTTGAAGCTACTGACTGAATGAAAGGAGCTGGCATCTCACTCTCTTTGAATCTTCTTTATCATGCTAGGATTAACAGGAAAAAGCTAAAAATTTCAGAATTGCACCGTGCAATGTGGAGATATTACTGTTTGTGCATTTACAATATTCATTGATTTTTGCCATTGAAAAACATGTTTTTCATATACCAGAAATGTTTGAAGCTACTGACTGAATGAAAGGAGCTGGCATCTCACTCTCTTTGAATCTTCTTTATCATGCTAGGATTAGCAGGAAAAAGCAAAAAATTTCAGAATTGCACCTTGCAATGTGGAGATATTACTGTTTGTGCATTTACAATATTCATTGATTTTTGCCATTGAAAAACATGTTTTTCATATACCAGAACTGTTTGAAGCTACTGACTGAATGAAAGGAGCTGGCATCTCACTCTCTTTGAATCTTCTTTATCATGCTAGGATTAACAGGAAAAAGCTAAAAATTTCAGAATTGCACCGTGCAATGTTGAGATATTACTGTTTGTGCATTTACAATATTCATTGATTTTTGCCATTGAAAAACATGTTTTTCATATACCAGAAATGTTTGAAGCTACTGACTGAATGAAAGGAGCTGGCATCTCACTCTCTTTGAATCTTCTTTATCATGCTAGGATTAGCAGGAAAAAGCAAAAAATTTCAGAATTGCACCTTGCAATGTGGAGATATTACTGTTTGTGCATTTACAATATTCATTGATTTTTGCCATTGAAAAACATGTTTTTCATATACCAGAAATGTTTGAAGCTACTGACTGAATGAAAGGAGCTGGCATCTCACTCTCTTTGAATCTTCTTTATCATGCTAGGATTAACAGGAAAAAGCAAAGAATTTCAGAATTGCACCTTGCAATGTGGAGATATTACTGTTTGTGCATTTACAATATTCATTGATTTTTGCCATTGAAAAACATGTTTTTCATATACCAGAAATGTTTGAAGCTACTGACTGAATGAAAGGAGCTGGCATCTCACTCTCTTTGAATCTTTATCATGCTAGGATTAACAGGAAAAAGCTAAAAATTTCAGAATTGCACCGTGCAATGTGGAGATATTACTGTTTGTGCATTTACAATATTCATTGATTTTTGCCATTGAAAAACATGTTTTTCATATACCAGAAATGTTTGAAGCTACTGACTGAATGAAAGGAGCTGGCATCTCACTCTCTTTGAATCTTCTTTATCATGCTAGGATTAGCAGGAAAAAGCAAAAAATTTCAGAATTGCACCTTGCAATGTGGAGATATTACTGTTTGTGCATTTACAATATTCATTGATTTTTGCCATTGAAAAACATGTTTTTCATATACCAGAAATGTTTGAAGCTACTGACTGAATGAAAGGAGCTGGCATCTCACTCTCTTTGAATCTTCTTTATCATGCTAGGATTAACAGGAAAAAGCAAAGAATTTCAGAATTGCACCTTGCAATGTGGAGATATTACTGTTTGTGCATTTACAATATTCATTGATTTTTGACATTGAAAAACATGTTTTTCATATACCAGAAATGTTTGAAGCTACTGACTGAATGAAAGGAGCTGGCATCTCACTCTCTTTGAATCTTCTTTATCATGCTAGGATTAACAGGAAAAAGCTAAAAATTTCAGAATTGCACCGTGCAATGTGGAGATATTACTGTTTGTGCATTTACAATATTCATTGATTTTTGCCATTGAAAAACATGTTTTTCATATACCAGAAATGTTTGAAGCTACTGACTGAATGAAAGGAGCTGGCATCTCACTCTCTTTGAATCTTCTTTATCATGCTAGGATTAGCAGGAAAAAGCAAAAAATTTCAGAATTGCACCTTGCAATGTGGAGATATTACTGTTTGTGCATTTACAATATTCATTGATTTTTGCCATTGAAAAACATGTTTTTCATATACCAGA